>NC_057798.1:677447129-677745668 GCF_018294505.1 Triticum aestivum | reverse complement strand
TGGAGAGGAGAGGGGGTGTCTGGGGGGTTCGGGGAAGAGAGGGGGAGCGATCCACGACGTCACCGGGTGAGGGGAGCGGCGAGGCGGCGAGCAGGTGCGTGGCGCGCGTTGCGGTCGCCGTCGGGCACCTACCTGCCTGCCTGGCCGGCAAGCAGCTCGCTGGAGCGGCGCTGGGCTGGGCCGGCAGGTGGGCCGAGTGCTGGCGCCAGGTAAGTTTTTCTATTTTTTTTTCTGTTTTTTGTTTTTTTAATACTTTTGCAACTTTGTTGAATTAATAATAAAAAATACCTAGGCAACTCCTAAAATCACCAAACTACTCCTGGTCCATAGTTGGATTATTTCCAACATGAAACATTTTAGTTTGGAGATATTTGAGCATTTAATTATTTTATATAATTTTAAATGCCCAAATCCAAATATTTATGATTTAATTCAAAAACCCTGAGATGGCCTAGGAAAATGTGCATCACTTCTGGCAGAGGTTCTGAACCAAGACAAAAATGATGGGCATTTTAGAAGGGCATTTCAGGTTCATTGAAAAAGTTTTTAGTAAACCCTAGTTGGTTTCAGAGGGGGCTGGGGGTTCTGTCATCCCCATTTCAGGTTTCTGATGAAAGAATAAACATGATGCAACACTCTAATGCATGAACTAGCTAGGGTGTGACAACTCACCCCCACTCAAAAGAATCTCGTCCCGAGATTTGGGTTCCTCCGGGAAGAAGGCGTGGTACTCGAGTCGAAGACGATCCTCCCTTTCCCAAGTTGCTTCATCCTTAGAATGGTGCGACCATTGAACTTTGAGAAACTTGATATTATGACGTCGAGTGGTACGCTCGGCCTGATCGAGGATACGAATGGGATACTCTCGATACGTGAGATTATCTTGGAGATCAAGCGTTTCGTGGTCCACTCCACGGATAGGATCCGAGAAGCAACGCCTGAGTTGAGAAACGTGGAAGACATCGTGGACTCTGGAGAGATGCGGAGGTAGTTCCAACTGGTAGGCAACTTCTCCTCGTTTAGCGAGAATACGAAAAGGTCCAATGTAACGGGGAGCCAATTTGCCTTTGATACCGAAACGATGGGTTCCCTTCAGAGGAGTAACCCGAAGGTAAGCCTTCTCGTCAACCTCGAAAGTCATAGCCTTATGTTTTCGGCCATACTGACTCTTTTGACGAGATTGGGCTGTTTTCAACTTTTCACGAACGATGCGAACTTGCTCTTCTGCTTCCTGAATCATATTTGGGCCAAAGAATTGTCTTTCCCCGGTTTCTGACCAGTTAAGGGGTGTTCGACACCGTCGTCCATAGAGAACTTCACAAGGGGCTTTACCCAAGCTAGATTGATAGCTGTTGTTGTAAGCGAATTCGGCAAATGGAAGGCACTTCTCCCAATCCATTCCGAATGAGATAACAGAGGCTCGAAGCATGTCTTCCAGGATCTGGTTGACGCGTTCTACTTGACCACTAGATTGAGGGTGAAAAGCGGTGCTAAAAGAAAGGCGGGTTCCCATAGCATTCTGGAAACTTTCCCAAAATCGAGAGGTGAAAAGACTTCCTCGATCCGAGTTAATTTCCAGAGGAACACCATGGAGAGACACTATTCGGGAGATGTATAAATCTGCCAATTGACTAGCAGTTATACTCTCACGAACAGGTAAGAAATGGGCCACTTTGGAAAGACGGTCGACAACGACAAAGATAGCATTATTTCCTCTCTTGGTCCTGGGAAATCTGGTAATGAAATCCATACCAATTTTATCCCATTTCCATTCAGGAATAGCTAAGGGTTGAAGGGTGCTAGCAGGCCGTTGATGCTCTGCTTTTACACGACGGCAGACGTCGCAATTAGCAATATACTGAGCAATTTCTCTCTTCATCCTAGTCCACCAGAACCTCTGGCGTAGGTCCTGATACATCTTGGTACTACCGGGATGAATGGTGAGAGGAGATTCATGAGCCTCCTTAAGGATCAACTGCCGTAGATGCTGGTTTTTGGGAACCACTAAACGGTTCTCAAAGTACACAACACCATGATCATTTGTGGAAAAACAACTAGCACCTCCGCTAGCAATGTTCTCCTTGATTTTAGATATTCCCTTATCTCGCTTTTGGGCAGCGATGATTTGATCCGTAAGAGTAGGTTTCGCCACCCAAGGTGGAAAGAAATCCTTGAGGAACAATGTGAAGGTTAAGCTTCTGAAATTCCTCATGGAGAAGCGGTTGACTTTGTTGTAACATCAGGTTGTTACAATAAGATTTACGACTTAGCGCATCAGCCATGACGTTGGCTTTCCCTGGGGTGTAAGTTATTCCTAAATCGAAATCTGTGATCAACTCAATCCAACGTCTTTGCCTGAGATTCAAATCCGGTTGGGTGAAGATATACTTCAGACTTTGGTGATCAGTGAAAATTTCGCAACGATTACCGAGGAGGTAATGTCGCCAGGTCTTAAGTGCATAGACTACGGCTACAAGCTCTAGATCATGAGTAGGATAATTCTCCTCATGCGGGTGCAATTGCCGTGAAGCGTAAGCAATTACGTGTCGATCTTGCATGAGAATGCAACCTAGTCCTTGTCGCGAGGCGTCGCAGTAGATAACAAAGTCCTTAGAGAAATCTAGCGGTACCAGTACGGGAGCAGAAGTCAGGCGTCTTTTCAGTTCCTGAAAGCTGTGCTCACATTGTGGAGTCCATTCGAACTTTTTATCTTTCTTGAGGAGTTCGGTTAGAGGTTTAGCAACTTTGGAGAAGTTCTCGACAAAGCGACGACAATAGCTCGCTAAGCCCAGAAAACTCCGAACTTGCTTGACCGATTCAGGTGGAGTCCAATTAAGGACGGCTTGAACTCGCTCAGGATTAACAGCAATACCTTTACCAGATATTACATGACCCAGATAGGTCACTTCTGACAACCAGAATTCACATTTAGAAAATTTGGCATAAAGGCGATGCTCTCGAAGTTTCTTCAACACTAGCCTCAGATGTTCGGCATGTTCTTCCTCGCTCTTGGAGTAGATGAGTATATCATCGAGGTAAACCACGACGAATTTATCCAAATACTCCATGAAGATTGAGTTCATTAACCGAGAAAAAGTGGCTGGAGCGTTGGTTAAACCGAAGGACATGACGGTGTACTCGTATTGACCATAACGAGTGACAAAGGCCGTTTTAGGAATGTCCCCGTTCCTGATTTTTATTTGATGGTAGCCCAACCTCAAGTCCATTTTGGAGAAGACTGAGGATCCAGCGAGCTGATCATACAGGTCGTTGATCCTGGGGAGCGGATATTTGTTCTTGATTGTGACCAAATTGACAGGTCGATAATCTACAACCATCCGGTCCGTACCATCCTTCTTCTTGACGAAGAGGACGGGGCAAGCCCACGGAGATGAACTAGGTTGGATGAAACCCTTTTTCAAGGAATCATCGAGTTGTTTCTTAAGCTCGGCTAGTTCTAGTGGTGCCATCTTATAAGGTCTTCTAGCAATCGGGACGGTTCCTGGAATAAGGTCTATTACGAACTCAACATCCCTGTCAGGTGGAACACCTGGCAATTCCTCTGGGAAGACATCTGAAAAGTCACGGACTACCGGAACGTCCTCAAGGTCTGGCAAAGGGCTGGCGTTAAGAGAATATAACTGTCGCTTGGCTATTCGGGTCAAGACATTGACTATCTTCCCCGAGGGATGGGTGAGTTGAACAGTCCTAGAGAAGCAATCAATTTGGGCATGATGAGCTGACATCCAGTCCATACCCAAGATGATATTAATATCCGAAGATTTAAGGGCTATCAAAGATGCGAGAAAAACAAGCCTGTCGACTTGGATTTCGTTTCCATGGCTTACTCTAGAAGTTTGCCATTTGGATCCCGGAGTTTGAATTACCATATAGGTGGGCATCTCACAGAATGTGGTGTTATGCAGACGAGCATAGTTCTCGGATATGAATGAATGAGATGCTCCTGTATCGAAAAGAACAGATGCCGGGTGGCAATTAACAAGGAGCGTACCGAGAACGACGTTGGGATCCTCTTGAGCTTCTTCGGCAGAGATACAGTTGACATGGCCATGTGTAGCGGTGGCCGGCTTGGTGTGGAACACTTTTCCTGTCGGCTTGCCACGGCCAACAGCTTTAGCAGATTGGTTGGGGTTGGTCTGGGGACACTCGCGCATATAGTGGCCAGATTCCCCACACTTAAAGCAAGTCACAGAACTGGTACGTGGAGGAGCATTGTTGGTTAGACCACCATAGGGCTTGGCTGGTGCAGACTGTTGAACGGGGCGAGGCGCCTCGAAGGATGGCCTCGGTGTGAACCTGGGTGGCAGGGCAGTGTTGGGCACCCACACGCGACGCTTCTGGGGACCAGCACCGGATGAGGAACCCACGTCACGGCCATGCTTGCGTGTTGCGTCATAATCAGTCTGACCAGTCTCAGCACTGATGGCCTTGTTAACAAGCTTCTAAAAAGATGTGCACTCATGCAGACGGAGGTCGCGGCGAAGCTCAGGACTAAGTCCCTTACGGAACCTTGCTTGCTTCTTAGCATCAGTAGAAACTTCCTCAGTTGCATATCGTGCGAGGTTACCAAACTCCCTGCTATAAGCATCCACAGAGAGTCGGCCTTGGGTGAAACTGCAAAATTCCTCACGTTTACGGTCCATGAGACCCTCTGGAATGTGATGCTCACGGAAAGCCTCGCTGAATTCAGCCCAAGTAGTGACATGGCCCGCTGGGCACATAGCTCCATAATTCTCCCACCAGAGACTGGCGGGGCCTTCAAGATGATATGCAGCAAAGGTGACCTTGTCAGCCTCGGCTACTAGCGCGGAGCGCAGTTTGTGAGAAATACTGCGAAGCCAGTCATCAGCGTCGAGAGGCTCGACGGAGTGGTGGAACGTGGGTGGATGTAACTTGATGAAATCACTGAGTGACACCACGTTAGTCCTATGATGGTGTGCTGTGTTATGTTCAATACGCTCCAACAAACGGTTGGTCTCCCGCTTGTTTCTTTCGGCTTCCATCATAACCTCGGCTAGGGAAGGAGGATGAGGCAGATTTGCATTCCTGACTTCACTGCCTTCGGCCTGCTCTTGAGGAGCAGGGTTATTGCGCGTGTTGACCATCCTAGGTAAACAAGACAATGATTTAGTCAGAATGATAAGATTCCGACACAGGATACAGAATGTAAGGAATAACTCGGAATGCAAGATGATCATCCGTATGACATGGTAGATACAGAAACTGCTTCTTTATTCCATCGTCATACACACCATACAAGGTTTAGTACAAGATCAAACAAGGTACTATTACGGTGAAAAGAGGATTACATCTCATCGGAGGCATCCCAAGCTCCTATACATTATTTTTCTACACCTCCGGAAGGCGGTACAAACTAGGTCATATCCCACGAGTCACGTAGGACGACAGACGACACAGCTAGTACGAACTAGTGATACTACCACTAACTCAGACCGATCTGTAGTAGTCCTCGTAGAAGTCACCTCCATAGCCTGGAAGCTCAACATGATCATCCGGGAACAGACGATCCTGCGGAGCTTGAGGACCATAGGGGCTAGGATGAGGTCTTGGACCAACAGACGGTGGCCTGCGGGGACCGCGAGGTGGGGTGATGCCTCCTACATCACGCCAACCCATCACATCTGGCAGAGCAGATCTCACAGGATAGAGATCGCGCATATTCGAATATCCAGCTTGCACCGCCGGTGCAAACCGAGTCAACGTGGCCCAATGGTCAGCACGGGTATTGAAGAGCTCTAGCCTCAAGGCCCGATTTTCACGGTCCGTATCCTCGAGCATCTCAGCAGTGGTGCGAGTCCGTGAATCCTCCTGAGTGGGGTCAGCATAGATAGCCTGGAGATACCCTTGTGCTCCCGGAAGTGATCCTGGCATATACCGGAAATCAGAGTCCCGAAATAGGCCAGACCTGACTCGCATGATGGTCATCATAGAGTAGGCGGCGTCCTGCACAGCCATCTCAATAGTAACCCCGAGTCCATAGGAGCAGTGAAGGGGCTCGGTGGATCCAGGATAAGATGGAAATATCCTGACAGTGCAGAGATACTGGCTTTGATTAAAGTCTCGAAATTGCTCTTCGACCGTGTACTCGGGATACCAACGGTATCCAGCCTCAGTCATTACCCTGACCAACATGGCGGTATGGCCGGGTACATCTAGGCATCGAGTCAGGCGAACCACTTGATTGAGGTCGCGAGTGGCCATCTGAAAGCACAACCATAATGCAAAGGCATTAGAATTTCTAGCAAAATTTCGGCAGCATAACAGCTGTAAATGCTCAAGAAGGATTTTGAGACATTTGACAAAGGATTTCATACACACTCAACATCATCATATCAAAGTTCTGAGTCCATCCTAACAACATAATGTGGTAGTAGAACTGAACTAGGCTTGTATCCATCAAACCTATAAGGTACTACTGATTAGTAACACGTGATCCTGATAGAGAGAATAGATCCTAATTCCTTAACCCCCGGTGGAAGAATAGACTGACTCAGATCAGAATGTCATAAGATAAAGGAGTAAAAAGAGCCTTACGTTCCAACCCACAAACAATTCCCCTACATATAACTAAAGAATTTCTAGACTCAACATCGACCAGTTTGGCTTGGAGAACCTATAGGCAGTCCGGCTATGATACCAACGCTGTCAGGACCCCGACTCGATGTCACATCGATCTAGCTTGTAACACCTCATATCACTTTGCGGCCTCACGCATGGTATCCCCACGGGTGTCGCCTTACCTTTTCCCGGGACCGTTTGCGCCTTTTGGCTCACGTATATGATAGTGTCGCTAGAATCCATATGATAAGGAGCCCGGGCTGACATGACTAGTTGTAAACCCAAAGTGGCACAGACTTACAGGGACAGGCATCCATGACCCAGCTTCGAATGTGTCGGTCATCAGCAAGTGGGTCCGGGCTGTAGCACTGGGCTAGCAGGACTCCGGTAAATCGGGCTGTAGCGGGCTAACAGGACTCCTGTACTCAATGCGTGACATTTCCCCGAAGGGACAGACACCGGAACAAAGAAGGACACATGCCGGCCAGCCTAAGTGTTCCAGAGCAGTAGCAAGCTACCATGGCTCAGCGGTAACACTAGGAGACATTTCCCGGTAAGAGAGGCTACTAAAGATAAACAACTAGATAGTCAGATCCCACACATACCAAGCATTTCAATAACATACACACAGTATGCTCGATATGTGCAAATACAACATGGCATCACAACATGACTCTACGACACAAGTACTTTATTTAAGGCTCAGAGAGCCATACATAATCATACACACAAGTACGGGTCACACGACCCAGCATTCAAGTCATACAGTCATACAAACCAGCAGCGGAAGTAGCTTGTCTGAGTACAGACAACTAGTAAAATAAAAGAGGCTTGGAAAGCCTAGCTATACTACGTGGTCCTTCACAAGCTCAGGATCACCACCTGGGCCTTAGCCTACTCATTGATGTCAATGTCTACGAAGAACCCATCAGAAGGGGTTGCAGCGTCTTCTGTAAAAATGTAAATTATAGCAACATGAGTACAAAGGTACTCAGCAAGACTTACATCAGATCCTACATACATGCACATTATCAAGAAGGGTTGGTGGAGTTATTGCAGCAAGCCAGCTTTGACTCTTGGCTAGGCTATCCTACGAGACTCCAACTTGAAATGGTTTTGCGCACACGAGTCCACTACTCACCACTTCAATACACTACCGAGGATCCACATCTGTCTTCCTACGGAAGAGCCATCCTGGGCACTCACACTTATCTTGAGGCTTTTAGTAGTTTCCATTTACTTGTCTATGAACTGTATAGGCAACCAAGTAGTCCTTTACCGCGGACGCGGCTATTCGAATAGATCATGTTAACCCTGAAGGGGTGTACTTCTTCATACATGTTTCCACCACTTAGCGTCTGCACACGACATGTGCTCGGCAGACTTCAAGCGAAAGCCGACGTGGGTGTAGACCACGACCTACCTAAACACCTAAGTCTCTAGTCCAGGTTTATCGCCTATTCGGGTTCCATCCATGAGGAGACCCGGCCGAGGTTTCGCTCACAGCCCCAAACGATGTGAACAGGGTTCCCGAGATACCTAACGGGTATTCGGTACACCGTGCCACGTACCTACCGCATCACAGCCCACCCCTATGGTCAGCGCTGTCCACGGCCTCCAGTAGGCTACAAACACCAGAAACTACTTGCAACTCCTGGACAGAGAACTAGGGTGGATAAGAAGTCGAGCGGGGTCATATTTCAGGGCCCAATGCATGGTAGTAGTTGTATCTTAAATCACACATACAGATCTCAGTGCTTAAGGTCGGCTTCAATGAAACAACCCACCATGTACTCCTACATGGCCTCTCATCGATACCTTTACCAAATCGTGTTCACCACACCACTCTCATTACCGACATAATCATTTCACTCTAGCCCATCACCCAGATGAACCAGACCTGACACGACTCTAAGCATAGCAGGCATAGCAAGGTAGGAACAACACATACATATGGCTCAAACAACTCCTACACATGCTAGTGGGTTTCATCTAGTTACTGTGGCAATGACAGGTCATGCAGAGGAAGTGGGTTCAACTACCGTAACACACAGCAGTTTGAACGCGTTGTCTTAATGCAGTAAAAGAGAGCAGGAGCGAGAACATGGGATTGTATCGATATGATCAAATGGTTGGTTGCTTGCCTGATGGTTCGATGCACTGATACGGTTCTTCGTTAGGGTAATCACGGTACTCCTTGGAGGCAGAACCTGCCGCAAAGAACACCGATACACAACCATCACCAAACAATGTGCAACAATATGATGCATGCATGAAACATGGCAATATGAGTGTGTTGGGCTAATGCAACTAAGACCAGAAGGGTTTGAACCAATTTGAACCAAAGATTCAAATTTCAAACTCATACATGGCCCTTTAAAGTGTTTTACCTTGTTCTGCATTAAACATCAAGTTAACTTGTTTAATCATGCATGAAAATAGTACAGATGGATAGATTGGATTTTTCTGATCATTTTTCATATATAATTTGTCTGATTTGGAGTTACAGATTAAAAGTTATGAATTTTTGAAATTTAAACTATATTCTGGAATTTCCTATATTAGATTAAATCCAGAAAATCAATTACTGCGTCAGCCTGACGTCAGTGTGACATCAGCAGGTCAACGGGACACGGTCCGGGTCAAACCTGACAGTGGGTCCCGCGTGTCAGTGTGATTAATTAAACTAAAATTAATTTAAACTAATCCTAATTAGTTAACAGGGCTGGGCCCCACCTGTCATTGACTCAGGGGAGTCAACCAGGGCCCACCCGTGGTCAAACCCGGGTCGGCTGCACCGGCGTTTAGCCGCCGGCGAGCCCGACACGGCGGCGGAAGTGGTTTTTGCCGTTCCGGCAACCAAACGAGCCGTGGAGGCCACCGGAGAGGAGCTGAGGACGAACCGCAGCTCTTGGTGGAGTTCGTTGGGGTCGGGGTGGTCGGAGTTGGCGCCGGCGACGACTTTGGCAGCCACCGGAGTTTGGCCGAAGTCGAACTTGACGCAAGAGGGGTCGGTGAGGTGCGGGGAGTAGCTAGTTAGGTGCTACGAGACGCGGTGAGCATGATGGACACCATGGAGTGGCCAGAAGATGACCGGGAGCACGTCGGCGACGAGCTCCACGGTGGTGGGTGCGGTTGAGCTCCGGGAGGTCGCTACACGGCTCGGGAACGAGAGAGGGAGGGTAGGAGGGGTAGCTAGGCTCACAGCGCACCCGTAGAGGCCACCGGCGGGGTCGGGGACGAGCTAAGGCGGCGACGGTGTTGAAGGGGATCTCCGGCGACGGCGGTTCGGGCGAGGTCGTTGCGGTGGACTCGGGCGTTGCGAGCGCTCGGGGCTCGGCTTGCTCGATGGAGTGGACAGCGGCGGAGCTCCTGGACACGACGAGAGGATGCACGGGCGGCGGGGAGCGCGGCTACGACGTAGGCACGGCGGCGGTAGCGTCGGCCATGGCTGGGGGGCGCGAGGGGGAGGAGCTGGAGAGGAGAGGGGGTGTCTGGGGGGTTCGGGGAAGAGAGGGGGAGCGATCCACGACGTCACCGGTCGAGGGGAGCGGCGAGGCGGCGAGCAGGTGCGTGGCGCACGCTGCGGTCGCCGTCGGGCACCTGCCTGCCTGCCTGGCCGGCAAGCAGCTCGCTGGAGCGGCGCTGGGCTGGGCCGGCAGGTGGGCCGAGTGCTGGCGCCAGGTAAGTTTTTCTATTTTTTTCTATTTTCTGTTTTTTTTAATACTTCTGCAACTTTGTTGAATTAATAATAAAAAATACCTAGGCAACTCCTAAAATCACCAAACTACTCCTGGTCCATAGTTGGATTATTTCCAACATGAAACATTTTAGTTTGGAGATATTTGAGCATTTAATTATTTTATATAATTTTAAATGCCCAAATCCAAATATTTATGATTTAATTCAAAAACCCTGAGATGGCCTAGGAAAATGTGCATCACTTCTGGCAGAGGTTCTGAACCAAGACAAAAATGATGGGCATTTTAGAAGGGCATTTCAGGTTCATTGAAAAAGTTTTTAGTAAACCCTAGTTGGTTTCAGAGGGGGTTGGGGGTTCTGTCATCCCCATTTCAGGTTTCTGATGAAAGAATAAACATGATGCAACACTCTAATGCATGAACTAGCTAGGGTGTGACACAACGGTTACCATACGTGCATGCTACGGGACTTGCAAACCTCAACAAGTGTCTCTACAATCCACAACCACCCACTAGCATGACTCTAATATCACGATCTTTATATCGCAAAACTATTGCAAGGAATCAAACATATCATATTCAGCGATCTACAAGTTTACGTAGGATTTTATGACTAACCATGTGAATGACCAATTCCTGTCATCTATCTAAATAGATATAAATGAAGCAAGAGAGTTTAATTCTTTCTACAAAAGATATTCACATGCTCTAACAAATATAAATGAAGCAAAAGAGCATCCTACAAATGGCGGTTTTCTATGTGAAGAGAAACAGGCAATCCAAACTTCAAACTATATACGTGAAGCACATGAAGCATTCTATAAAGCCATACTCCAAAGATTTAAATGAAGTGCAATGAGAATTCTATAAATCAACCAAGGACTATCTCATACCAGCATGGTTCATAAAAGAAAAGTGAAAACTAAATGCAAAAGATGCTCCAAGACTTGCACATAATGCATGAACGAAACAAATACGAAAACATATCGATATTTGTTGAAGAAAGAGGGGATGCCTTCCGGGGCATCCCCAAGCTTAGATGCTTGAGTATCCTTGAATATTTACTTGGGGTGCCTTGGGCATCCCCAAGCTTGTGATCTTGCCTCTCTTCCTTTTCCTCATATCGAAACTTCCTCGATTAGACACTTCATCCACACAAAACTTCAACAGAAAACTCGGTAAGATCCGTTAGTATAATAAAGCAAATCACTACTCTAAGTACTGTAGCAAACCAATTCATATTTTGTTTTTGCATTGTTTCTACTGTAATATAACTTTTTCATGGCTTAATCCACTGATATAAATTGATAGATTCATCAAAACAAGCAAACTATGCATCAAAAACAGAATCTGTCAAAAACAGAACAGTCTGTAGCAATCTGAACATTCACCATACTTCTGGTACACCAAAAATTCTACCAAAATTAGGAAACATAAACAAGTTGTGAAGAAAGACAGTGCAAAAGGAATCAGAACCATTTGACGTTCCAGGTAAAAATGTAAAATAGTGCACTACAGCCAAAGTTTCTGTCCTGCAGCGTACAAACCAACAAGCATTGTAAATATCCTAAAGGGAAACCTTCGCACATTATCTTTGTAATACAATGGAATTGTACAAGGGGATAATTATTTTTGTTGAAAATTTTCTGTAATCAAGATTCACAAAGTTTCTGTGAGCATGAACAAAGTTCAAGGAGCTCTCCCACTTCAACAATGATTGTCTCTCTCACTTTCACTTTGCTTTTTGAAAAGTTTTTAGGTTCCCCTCTTTATTTTTTGTTTTTTAAACTATATAAAAGCACTCAACAGAAATAAATGACTCTCTAAAACTTCCGGGTTATCTCCCTGGCAGCGCTTTCTTTAAAGCCATTAAGCTAGGCATATAGTGCTCAAGTAATGGATCCACCCAGATCCCGAGGTATATCAAAGCCAATTTTAATTAACAATGATTTGTAATTTAGTAGTGAGCACAAAGTAGCATATATCATGCAACAACAAAGCCTAACTCTCTTCCTATGCATCGGCATGTCATAAAAGAACAATTCATGCACACCAAGTAAAGGACAATGCATAGTATAAACAGTTTCTTGCAATTCTATCGTATTGGAAACATAGAGAGGTGGAGAGAAAGTTCCTCTCTCATAATAATTGCAAGTAGGAGCAGCAAGCACATGCATATTACATTCATCAAAATCATCATGTGCAATGGTAAAAGGCAACCCATCAATATAATCCTTAATAAGCACAAACTTCTCCGATATAGTGTAGTAGGGAGAATTCAAAAAGATAATAGGACTATCATGTGTGGGTGCAATAGCAACAATTTCATGTTTAACATAAGGAACTAAAGCAACTTCATCTCCATAAGCATAATTCATATTGGCATCTTGGCCACAAGCATAGCAATAATCATCAAAAAGGGGTAATTCAAGAGAATCAACGGGATCACAACAATCATCATAGCAATC
Organism: Triticum aestivum; assembly: GCF_018294505.1. Taxonomy (NCBI): domain Eukaryota; kingdom Viridiplantae; phylum Streptophyta; class Magnoliopsida; order Poales; family Poaceae; genus Triticum; species Triticum aestivum. The sequence goes on along the minus strand of NC_057798.1, from coordinate 677,732,899 downwards.
ATCCTTCGGTAAGCACGAAGGGAAATTAAACAATGTATGAGTTGAAGAGTTACTCTCATTAGAAGGTGGGCACGGGTAACTAATCCACTCTTCCTCCTTTTGTTCTTCGCTCTCCTCATCATCTTTTTCATCCAATGAGCTCACAGTTTTATCAATTTCTTCTTCCATAGCTTCCTGCAAAATATTAGTCTCTTCTTGGACAACGGGGTAGGCCTTAATATATAGTTTAACATAGGCATTAGAAGCATAATTATCATAGCAATATTCAAGTATGGAAAAAATTTCAGATTTGTAGAGAGTAGCATCATACTTTTCAATCAAAGAAGCAATTTCATATGCACCCTTAAAAGCGACATCATAGTAATTATAAACACCCTTAGCATATGAAGATACGATTCCATTATCACTAAACAAGCATTGGTAGGGAAGGTGTTTCTTAGGGTTTTCAGAACAACAAGTAACATCATATAATTCACATAAAGTCCAAGCATAGCATTGCAAACGTTGAATTTGATACCATAATAGTTTCCCTTTTTCAGAAATATGGTGTCACACATAACAAGCATGCTCATCTAAAGATTTGCCCTCAACTAAGCTAGTTGGGGTTTCAGCACAAGCACAAAGGGATCGAAGATGATCCAAGTAAAAAGCTTCAGTAGTGTGATAGATTTTGAGTGGTTCTTCAACCATTGGTGTAGTAGGTACAACTATTTTTTTGGTATTTTGCATTTCCTACCCATAACTAAAGATAGAAAACAACTAAGAACAACAAATAAAAATTACTTAGTGATAAAGCAAACAAGCACACACGAGAATATTCACCCCACACTATGACTCCCCGGCAACGGCGCCAGAAAAAGGTCTTGATAACCCACAAGCGTAGGGGATCACAACAGTTTTCTATAAGTAAGAGTGTCGAACCCAACGAGGAGCTAAAGGTAGAATAAATATTCCCTCAAGTTCTATCGACCACCGATACAACTCTACGCGCGCTTGACGTTCACTTTACCTAGAACAAGTATGAAACTAGAAGTACTTTGTAGGTGTGATAGGATAGGTTTGCAAGATAATAAAGAGAACGTAAATAAAAGCTAGGGGCTATTTAGATAAAGAAGCAATAAAGTAAATATAGCGAGTGTGGAAAAGTGGTGGTAGGAGTTGTGGAATTGTTCCTGAGCAATTGACTATGTTACTAGACCGGCAATCACTATTGCAATTCTATTTGAGGGAGAGGCATAAGCTAACATACTTTCTCTACTTGGATCATATGCACTTATGATCGGAACTCTAGCAAGCATCCGCAACTACTAAAGATTCATTAAGGTAAAACCCAACCATAGCATTAAAGTACCAAGTCCCCTTTTATCCCATACGCAAACAACCTACTTACTCGGGTCTGTGCTTCTGTCACTCACGCCACCCACCATGAGCAAATCATAAACATATTGCAAACCCTATAGCGGGGATCCCTCACGCTTGCGCGACATGGAGGGCACAATAGGACAGCACCAATAATAAAACATGCAACTCAAACCAATCATAGCAATTCATCAATCACCGATAGGACAACGAAAATCTACTCAGACATCATAGGATGGCAACACATCATTGGATAATAATATGAAGCATGAAGCACCATGTTCAAGTAGAGGGTACAGCGGGTTGCGGGAGAGTGGACCGCTGGATATAGATGGGGGAAGGTGATGGAGATGTTGGTGAAGATGGCAGAGGTGTTGGTGAAGATCGCGGTGATGATGATGGCCCACGGCAGCGGTCCGGCGCCACCGGAAGCAAGGGGGAGAGGGCCCCCCTTCTTCTTCTTCTTCCTTGACCTCCTCCCTAGATGGGAGAAGGGTTTCCCCTCTGGTCCTTGGCTCCCATGGCTTGGGAGGAGCGAGAGCCCCTCCGAGATTGGATCTATCTCTCTGTTTCTGCGTTCCCTGATTCTGCCCCTTCACCATTTCCTTTATATCTGGAAATCCATAACTCCGATTGGGGTGAATCTTTCGCCCAGATTTTTCTCATAAAATTAGCTTTCTTGCGGCAAAAGAAGGGCATCAACCGCCTTACGGGTGGCCCACGAGAGTCCAGGGCGTGCCCAGTGGGGGAGGGCGTGCCCCCTGTCTTGTGGCCACCTCGGACACCGTTTCACGTTGATTCTTCCTCCGGAAAATCCCAAATATTCCAAAATAATTCTCCGTCCGTTTTTATCCCATTTGGATTCCATTTGATATTGGTTTTATCCGAAACATAAAACATGCAACAGACAAGAACTGGCACTGGGCATTGGATTAATATGTTAGTCCCAAAAATAGTATAAAAAGTTGTCAAAAGTGTATGAAAGTTGAATAATATTGGCATGGGACAATCAAAAATTATAGATACGACGGAGACGTATTAGCAGGGTGTGGGGAGGTAGACGGGGACGACGGCGTCGGAGAGGAGGCATGCCGGGAATGGGGCGGCGCTGGCGTGGTTGACAACGGCATGGGCGGACCCAGGCGACGAGCTTTGCCGGCAGGGTGGTCCTCGGCGTGGTCCTCGCGCGTAGGGGAGGGCATTGGGGACGGCGAGATGGTGATGAGGTAGTCCTGGGCGGGGTGGCAAGGGCGAGGCGGCGCCGGCGCCGGGTTCAAAGCGGTGGCGAGGCAGTGGCCTCGATGCCCCGATCCGATCTAGATCGATGGAGGGAGGCAGAGGGGGAGGGAGTGGGTGCGAGTGTGGGTGGGGGTTAGGGTTTGACCGGGGGTGGGGTTATGGTGGAGTGAGGGGACGGCCTCGGCCGGTTTGGGCCGGGCTGGCTAGCAGCTGGGCCGACTGGCCCAGTCGGGGGGTTCCTTTTTCTTCTATTTTGTTTTGTTTTTACTTTGTATTTACTTTACTTTTTCTGTTTTAGTTTTGTTTCCTATTATTTTAGTTTTAGTAAAATATACACTTAGTAGCTAAATTAGTATTTCAACTTAGTCCATAGTCACAAGAAGTCTAGTCCTCAAATAAATTAGTTTGGCATTTTATTTATTACAAAAGGTATTTAAATAATTGTTTTTGCTATTGTTTTATTCATCTTATAGTATTTAAACATCATATAAAGGTGTGGTTTCTCCACCATAATTACCTATACAATAATTGGTTCACTCCAAACATTTTAGTTTTAATATTTGAAAACTTTTATTGTTTGCTTGCTTTTGGATTTGAATTTGAATCGATTTTGAACTAACGCGAGATTAACAACAATAACTATGGTGGCGTGGCAACATTAACGTGGGATTAATACAGCCTAAATACCTGGGCGTCACAATTCTCCTCCACTACAAGAAATCCCATCCCGAGATTTAAGCGGTGGGGTAAGGGGGGAAGGTGTTGGTAGTGATAAACCTAACGAGTCTTCTCGGTCTTGGCTGCCCTTTAGAAGAGGTTGATCCGTTTCATTGATGTCTTCATTTCTCTTCTTCAAGTCACCATGATCAAGTCGTCATCCTTTCTTCAGGATCTCCATCCTCCTACGAATGCGACCAAGGGGAAAAACTCCGGAAGAACACACCTCCACAAAGCTGGGCATCTGACGGTGAACTCCATGGGAAATACACAAGGTACTTGTCATGGTGGGCGCACGACAGATGCCAAGGGATGGCTAAAGAGAGGAGGAGGCTCGAGGGTGCTGGTGGGCTTCGGAGGCGAGGTTGATATGCGTGGGCGCGGGACGCCGGACATACCCAGGTCCGGGGCTCTCCGGAGAGATAACACCCCTAGTCCTGCCAAGTTTAGTTGGATGGTCGAGAGTACAATGTCGCTCCTGGAGCTGTATGGAGGAGGAAGGAGGCTGACCAAGGCTTGGGCTGCTCCTTCTCCCTGGTGTTGCTATGCGGTGGCTAGGCCTATCTTGCCTACTTGCTTATCTCGTATTGCTTCGCATCTGTTTCATTGCCCCCGTAGGCATGGGCTCCTTGGGGGTTTTATAGATCAACCCACCCAGGGTTACAATGGTAATGTGCCGAGTTGGTGGGTCCGTATTGTCGGCGTCCGGGGTACCGAGCTGGTCCCGCTTGTGGGCTTGTGGTTCGCCGGGTTCCCCTAGGTGCGGGCCCTGCGTGCCTAGGGGGACTGTGCGCCGTCTTGTCGATCGTCATGGCGTGGCCGAGTTGAGCCGCGCATAGTGTTCTCCGTCAGGCCGTCGCTTGCTGTCGTCAGCGGTGAGGACGGGAACACTGTTGCCGTGCCATCTCTGGTCAGTGGGTAGGTAAGGGGCATTGTTGCCACGCTCCGGCTGACCACAGGCATGGCGGGAGCACTGTAGTCTTGGTCATTAGTGATTGAGGTCTCGTCCCATCATACGGCCTAGATGGGACAGGAGCTGACCCGTGGCTGGGTTGCCATGGACGCCACGGGTGGGTTGGCTTGCTGGGGAAGCCACTGTTGCGCCGCGTTGAATTGCCTTGCACCAGCTGCTGTGGCCGGTTCGACGTACCTTGTCGAGTCGAGGGTCTTGGCCGGGTTGCGAGCCTTGCTGGGTCGAGCGACCCGGCCTGGCGCGTGCCGGTTTGCGGGGCGATGCGGGGCCCGCTGTTTTTGAAATAGATCCAGGTTCCGTTGCCTGCCTGGGGTTCATCCCCCCGACAGTAGTCCCCGAAGCTATGAAGGTCCGCCGCCTTCGGACGAGTGGGCCTTCGCAGCTTCCCCTTGAGCAATGCGGAATCTGCGAACGCCGGATCCGCCAACACCCACTATGTGCCGGTTTTCTCGGAAACCGGATCGCGGTATCCCGGCCGTGGCAGGAACTGAGGAGTCCGTCGAATCTTGAGGCAATCCCTCGGGCTTCGCGCAGGCGCCACGTGGTGCCCGGAAGTCGGAGGGGCCTGACAGGCCACGCGCATGATAGGACTGGGCGACGGGCCGGGGCCCGCCGCCACGCGCCCTTGGCCACGCGTGCGGAATTATTGCAGCGTCTGGGGGCCGGTTGCACTTCCCCGCGCAGTTAGGGCGCGTGTACGTGCGCACTTGTTGCGGGGTAGTGGAACGAGCGCGTGCAGACGATCCCACTCCCCCACGTTTGAACCAGGGGTTATAAATTGAGGGGGGCAAGGGGGCGGCGGACATTAATCTCGTTCGCGCCCTCCTGTCCCCCTGCTCTCGCTCTGCTTCTTGACACCGATGCACAGTTGCGCCCGCGGCCTTGAGAAAAGATCTTCTCCGTCGTCTTTCTTCCTCTTCCTCTTCCAGTGATGTTGCTGCCATCGGGCTCCTGGATGGGCTCGACCGTCACCCCCGACGACATCACCTACCTTCGGTCCTCGCGGCACCTGCCGCAGGAGAAGGACGTCGGTGTCCGTCTGCCGCGCGGCGAGCAGGGGCCCCGGCCCGAGGGGCAGGAGCGTGTCGTCTTCCTCACGCATTTCGAGCGTGGCTTCGGGTTGCCGGAGAGCACTTTCTTCTGCGCATTCTTGTAGTTCTTCGGGCTCCAACCGCACCACCTCGGCGCTGGCGCCATCGTCCAGCTCTCTGGCTTTGTGACCTTGTGCGAAGGGTACCTGGGGGTCGAGCCAACCATTGATCTCTAGGCATGCTTCTTCTCCTTGAAGCAGCACGGCCCGTCGGCCGGGGAGTTCGCTGACTGTGGGGCCGCCGTCATCTCCAAGCGGTCGGGGGCGGATTTCCCCAAGATCCCGCTCGAGGATTCTGCCAAGAAGTGGCAGAACTCCTTCTTCTACGTCCGCAATCATGGCGCGGACCACATCAATCTTCCCCCCTTTGCCGTCGCACCGCCGCGGGCGAAAACGAACTAGGGCTACTTGCTCCGGCGCCCGTCGTAGGAGATCGCTAACCTCTGCGAGCGGGTCACGCTGATGAGGATGCGGGAGGGGCTCACTGGCACCGACCTCCTCGCCGCGTTCATCACCCGTCGGGTTCTCCCGCTTCAGAGGCGCTCCTGCCTCATCGGCAAGATGATCGGGCTTCAGGACCCCAATCGGATTGGGTCGACGCGGCTATCTGCGGAGCAGGTCGCGCGAGGCGTGAATGACATCTCCAAGGCCAACCTTGGAGATGACTGGCGATTCGGCAAGGCACCGTACAGCTAGGTGAACCCGGTGCCACAGATGAGCGTCTGGTCTTGCTATTTTTCTGTCGCGCATCTTCTCATTTGTCCCGACGTGTCGCGGGAGATTCTTTTGAATGCGAGCCGGCATCCTTACGCCCGTGCTCCATTGCAGGTGGTGCCGGTGGCACTAGAGGAGCCCGCGGCTCACGGCGGCGAGGAGGTGGCCGAGTCCGATGCCGGCGCTGGGCGTCGCGCGGGTAAGCTTCGAGTCTTTCTCTTCTTCATTTGTCTTGAATCATTTGGGTGCGTTACGGTGTAGGCGACGCTGACGCCAGTTGTTGATGTAGCAGCATTGGGCGGGGGAGGCGGCGAGGTAGGCGGAGCCGGGTCCTCGCATGGGGCGGCGCCGAGCCGCTCGCACGGAAAGGACACCGTCGCGCTGCGACCCCGGGCCTCGAAGCGCACGGCGGATCCGGACGAGCCTGGGAGGCCGGCCAAGAAGAGGCGCGGGAAGCCAACCCCGGTCCCAGTCTTGTCGGGGTAAGTCTTGTTTCTTGCTTGCGCCCCGATTTCTTGGGCCAGCCTTGTCTCTTGCTTGCTCATTCTTCTTTTTTCTTCAGGTCACCGATCGTGCTAGCGAGGGCGGCGGTGGAGGCAGCGGCCGCCAAGGGGGCCACGTTCCATAGGAGCCGGTCCGACCTCACCTGCCTGGCTGGGGAGGAGGGACGGGGCGAATCGGACCTCGGCCTGGACCCAGATGACGCTGAGGCCTTGGCCTGGCGGGACAAAAACCGGGCCGAGGCGGAGTTGGAGGTGGCGTTGGTCCAGGCTTGGACCGACGCGGCGGCGACACGGGCGCGAGGCGGCGCGGAGCCGGCCTGGCGCGAGATGCCAGAGGGCACGGTGGTGGCGGCGACGGTTTTTGAGCCATCGACGGTGAGGGAGCGCGGCCGCGGAGGCTAGGCTGAGGTGGTGGTCCTCGACCGGGAGGTCGTGGAGGTGGGGGACGAAACCCCGCCACGGGCCGGCGTGGTCGAGCGCGCGGGGGCCGATGGCGGTGGAGGCGGCGTCGCTTTGGAGGAGGCGTCGCGGGTGGCGGTGCCGGAAGCGCCGCCGGTTATGGAGGAGGCACCGCAGGCGGTGGTGCCTGAGGCGGCGACGCAGGGCGTCTCGGCGTCCCAGGAGGTGATGACGCCGGGAGGGGCGTCGAAGGAGGTGCTGGCCGCGTCGCAAGCGGCTAGCGGTGGGCATGCCTTGGTGCTCCGTCCGGGAGGGCGCCGAGCCGCCGTGCCGCAGCCCGCGCGAAGCGGGGGCGCGACCGTCTTTGGGCCCCAGACCTAGGAGGAGGCGGCGCTGGACGCCGTTAGCCGCCGCCTGCGAGGTCGGACAGACACTACTAGGGAAAACCCTAGCAGCAGCGCGGGTTTTGTGCTCACTAGTAGCGCGGGTGGGCGCGCTACTAATAAGGCACTACAGCTATTGCTTAGCAGCAGCACGTGGATGCCCGCGCTACTGCTAGGACGAATAGCTGCAGCGTTTGTTCGGTACCACGCTGCTGCTAAGGTAACTACTTGCAGCGTGTTTTCTGTCCATCGCTACTAGTACTTTTTTTATTTTTTCATTTCTAGTGTATTTATGCGCCATTGTACAAATATTGATACAATACCAGTTATGAGGTTTACATCATTATGTCCATAACAGTGTGTTAAATGAAGGTGGATTAGGTTCAAGTGGAGGCAATATGTGGTGCATGTCAAAAGTATACTACTAATCCAAACTTGATCTAGTTTGGACTAGTAGTACTTTCGATGTGCACCACATGTTGCCTCCACTTGAATCTAATCCGCCAGCGCAAGCTATTTAATCATCCTCATAGTCATTACCACCAACAGTATTTATTTCTGTCTCAAAAAAAACAGTATTTATTTAATCACCACTAACACTAGCTAATAATAATCATCATAGTCATTACCAACAACACTAGTTATTTTATCATCATAGTAATATAGTGTAGCACATCATCATCCTGAAACTCATTTCTAGCTAGCTAATCACTCCTGCTGCTCTCTCTTAGGTAAAATAACATAAAACATGTATAGCTCTCCTCCTTGATCAAGCTGGAGCATGCAGATGAACCTGTCTCCTAATCGTGGGTAGCACATCTATTTGCTGCCCCCTAGTACTTCTCTGCGCTCCCCCATCACATATTTGTTCCAGTCTTGAATGCACTAAAGTAATCTGTAGGATATCTTGGCCGTAAGCTGATAATACTCATGGTACCTTTAGTCTCGATCCCATAAGGCACAACACTCATCGGGAGTCCCTGTTGAAGAACATCGTATGTTAACATACTTAGCAATGAAGTTTAGTTTCAAAAATAATGTATGGAAAAGATGCACTGATGACAAATAGTAAAAATCTTACCATCCTTCCTAAATAGATGTGACCGTTCATTACGAACACTATTGGTCGCACATTTTCAGTACTAACATTTCTAAATGCAGGAAGAAAATTTGTCTTGACAGTATCAAGATCATCAAGCCATGAAACATAATGACTGAGCTCCTCGCAGTTGAGTTCAGCCCCAGGGCAGTATACGGTCCTGTCTACCAAGCGCTGGACATGTTTGCTTGCACCGAAATAAGATGACAATACAAATTAGTTGTCAACTATTTTTGAATAAACAATATCGATCAAAGACATAAATATGGTTGAGAAACTTACATAATGGTATAACTGGAGGCGTCTGCACATCGACCCAGATGTCGGTATTACCTTCAATATCATCTTCCGGACGAATATCAAAGGTGATAACCATATCAGGCTCAAATGCATAAGTCTTGCATAGTGCTCGCCATGTTTTGCATCCAAAATAGGTGTAGTCATCTGAATTGTACAATTTTGCATGGAAAATATAACCATGCTCGGTCTTCAAGTAAACTTTCTTTTCCTCCATACTATGACTGAAACCTATCTTATCCAATACAAAAACTCTTGCATGCCAGGGGATACGCTAGTAGAATAGTAAAAAAAAAATAAGTGGAAGCAAATGAAGCAGATGTCATGCTTAATTATGAAAAAAGACTTGTCGCTGTGACTTACTGTATCCACTTCGAAGTTCTCGTCCAGCTTGATGCTGAAGCGCCTATCATCGTCTAGGAAGATTCCGTCACACAGGCCACGCTCGTCTTCGCAGTATTTGCAAATACCGAAATCCTTTTCGTCGTCAGACATTTCCTATGTTCATAGTTAAAACATTAATTGAAAATCGATCGAAGACAACTACCAAGATACTCAACACACAAATCCGGGGCACTCGATATTTCCTACATATTCTGGCACAAGTCATGCCAAAATTCACGGAAAAATCTGGCATGACCTTTGCTAAAATAGGACATATCGAGCGCCTGAAATTTGCCGGAACGGAAATGAATTAGCACTCCGGCAAAACATAGGCCACTCGGAGGTGTAACCTGCAAACATGACGGGCCACTTGGATATTGAGCAACACAAGATATACATTTCAAAATATCTTATAGGACTCAAATTAGCATGCATTCAATAAGCAAAATTAAAGCATCGCATACGTCCGTACATCGTCGAATATTATCACTAATACATCATGAATAGTGTCATACATATAACATCACTAATACAACTAAAACCCTAGCACACGACGGGTATCGGAGCGGGCGGTGGACACCCACAGAGAAGGAACCATCACGGGATCATAGCTCCAGTGAGATCCTCGGAGAACCTGCCAGGTATTGGAGAACGGCCTGTGCTCCAACGCAAACAAGTAGCGACGGATGTGCGCGTCCTCCTCACTGACACGGTGACGCACCACCTCCGCGGAGTCCTCGAGCCTCTCGATCATCACTGGCCCACGCGACCGCCACCAAAGAAGGTTCGGGTCAACGACAGGCTGGCTCCTCACCAACCTGCGCCCCCCGGTAGGTAGCGCCTCCCAGTACCACCCTGGCGGAGCCCAGTCCCGGACATGGCCGATCTGGTCAAGCAGGTGTCGTCCTCCTCCGACTCGACGACGAGGATGCGGGATAGGCATCGTCCACGTCGAGGCGGGAAAAATTGCTTTAAGTAAAAAATATAAACAAGTTCTTACTAACTAGTTCTATTAATTCAACTAGTTCTTACTAAAAATAAACTTAATATAAATAAAAATATTCTACTACCTAATTTGTACCTAGTTCTTAATATGCAACTAAAATAAACTTACTATAAATAAAAATAAACTTAATATGCAACTAAAATATAAAGAAACCCTAGGCAGAGGTAGGGGAGAGGGAGGAGCGGGCGTGCTCACCTCGGGTGACTGCAACGAGGGAGGGGCAGGGCGGCGTCGAGGTCGGGGCGGCGTTGAGGTCGGGGGTCGGGGTGGCGTAGAGGGTGCAGAGAGTGCGCGGCGGCCGACGGGTGACGGTGGCGGCGAGAGTGGAGAGAGTTGGATTTGGGGGAAAGTGGCGTGGGGAAGGACGAACCCAGCCCATGGTTAAGTCAGAAGTAGCAGTAGTGCATTCCGGGAAAAGCGCTGATGCTATCTTAGCTACAGTGCGTACTCTGATACATGCTACTGCTACTCCTTTCTCTTCTTTCCCTTTTCCATTTAGTTTTCTTCACATTTTATGTGTTTCCTTTCACCTTATTCTATTTCTTTCATTTTCAATTACCTGTCCTTTCTCTTTCCATTTAATTTTATAACCTTTAGCAGCAACGAGTTTATATTAAAACACGCTGCTACAAACAACATAGCGGTAGCGCGGTTCGTCATAGATCGCTACTACTATGTGTAGCCTATGGGCTAAGCCGTGGGAATTTTAATAGTAACGTGTGTTCAGCAAGACGCGCTACTGCTAGATCTTTATCTGCAGCGCGGTTTCCTCTGGCGCGCTACTGCTAATTAGCACCAGCGTGCTTTTCTGACCCACGCTACTGCTAAAGTTCCGTGTATAGGGTTTTCCCTAGTAGTGAGAGCGGCTTGAGGCCTTCGCCCAGGCCGAGGTGGAGCGGACGCGCGACTTGGAGCGCGCCGTCTTGGTAAGTTCTTCTTTCTTCTTGTTTTCTTGTGATTTCATCTCTGTGGGGGCGCGCCAGCTCACCCACTGGGTGTAGCCCCCGAGGTTCGGGCCAACTATGTAGTAGTTGGGTCGAACCTTAGGAGTGTTGGCCTTGTCCTGATTTTGGTCTTGTCTTTAGCACCTTGACGCCTTCCGGGTTGCCGCCTTCAACTGGCTCCTGGGCAAGCATCGAGAGCTCAAGGAGCAGCTTGCTGCCAAGGAGGAGGAGCTTCGCGTCGCTGCATGTACTTTTTGGGTGTTCTTTCTTCTAGTGGGGGTGCGCTAGCGCACCCACTGGGTGTAGCCCCCGAGATTCGGACCAACTATGTAACAGTTGGGCCAAATCTTAGGTCTTGTCTTATTCTTTCTTTCTGCTGAATTCTTCTTCACAGCCGAGGTGTTGTCCTGGCGGACCCGGCTGTTCTGGGCTGGTAATCATTATGACCGGCTTGTTGCTGATACCGGCCATCTCAGCATCGAGGCGGTGCAGGCGAGGGCGGAGGCGGCCGCGGCCCGACGGTCTCTTGATGAGGCCAATCGGCTGCACAAGCAGCTGGCGGGTCACAAGAGTCGCCTCGAGGCCGAGGTGGAGCTTCTTAAGGCGGAGGCTGCCAAGGTGGTGGAGACGCAGCAGGCCCTGGTCGAGGTGGACCAGAACGCGGCCAGCTGGTCGACGACAAGGGCCGGCTCCAGGCCGAGGTGGAGCGTCTGCGGCAGCAGGCCACCACGGCTGAGGAGGCCCGCCAGGCCGAGGCTCGCCGCCGTGAGGCGGCCGAGAAGGCGGCCAAAGACAAGGACACCGAGCTGAAGGCAGCCCTTGCCAAGGCGGCTGACCTGGAGAAGGCGCTCGGGGAGCGGGACCACGTCTTGGAGCGGGAGCGACGTGGTATGTTGCTCGAGGCGCAGCACCTGGAAGAGTCTTTCTCCAGTAAGTGCTTCTTCTTTGTTGTTTGCCGGGTTGGGACCCGGCCCTTTCTTCCTTGTTGCTCTTCTGACTTGCTTCTTCTTTGGCTACATGGGCCTTTCTGGAGATGCAGTGGCTGGCGGAGGAAGCCGTCCGCTATCAGCGTGACCCGACCGGCGTTGTTGGGTCCGAGACGAATCCGCTGACGGCCTGGACCTTCCTAGAGATCATTGCCGCTATTGAGGCCCGGCTGCGGGTCTTGGGGAGATAGATGGAGCGGTTGTCCCGATCCGGCACCGCGATGACGGCGGCCCTGTGGCCGGACTCCATCCATTCGCGCATCTTCTCGCGCCTGGCACGCTGGTTGGAGATGGGCCCGGATCGCCTTAGCGACGAGCGCATTTCCGCCGCCCGGGCCGGTGCTGAGATGGCGCTCCGGATCGCGTTGTCTTGGCATACGGATCTTCAACTGGATGCGCTGATGGGACACCATGCTGGCTCGAAGCAGTTGCTTCAGGAGCAGGCCGGCCGGATCGCCTCCCGGGCCAGCTATATCGCCGAGTTCGCCTTCCACGACGAGTTCCTTCCGGAGCGGACGGAAGACGGCGCGGTCGTGGATGGCGATGACTACGGCTTGCTTCTTCGCGACCCGAAGGGCAGCTCGGAGGAGATGGGCGTCTACGGCGACGTGAAAGCCGAAGAGGACATCGGTGCTTCACTAGACCCGGAGGCCGGCTGGGGGGAGCCGTCGACATTGCGACGCAGCGCTGGGAATGCCTGAGAATCTTTGTAGAAAATTCTGTTAAGTAGCAGGTCCACCCACCCACTGGGGGTTTTCAGGGTGTAATGAACTCGGGCCGTGGGCCTTTGCTTGAAACATTTGTGTGTAAATGTTGTGAGTGTTTATTTGCTTTTTGCCTTCTGCTTTTTTCGAACTTATTTCATGCGTTGTTCCTCTCTGAAACCTCCCCCCCCCCCCGAGTCAGACGGCTGAGGCTCCGGTCCGTGACAAGGAGTTCGGCTCTTCAAGAGGCGCGCGCAGGAGTTGGGTCCTTAGAAGCGTTGAGCGCGAGCGAAACACCCACTGGGCCGGCTGGCGACAATCCAGCTTGGCCGGTTGGTGAGCAGCCGGTCGTGCGGCTAACTTAGTTGACGAGCGTCGGGTCGGGTTGGTCGACCTGGCGGCTTTGACTTAGTGTATGAATCGTAGGGGAGCTTTGGCCCGTTGTACTTGCCCGCCGTCAGCCAGAGCTGGATCTGCGGTTTTAGGGCGAAGTGGGGGACCGCGACATCCTAACTTTATCAGGAATCACCAAGTAAAGCGGCAGGGTGATGATCAAGCCGGCCCGCTCCCGAGCCCCCGGGTCGAGCTAGTCGAGCTGGCGGCTGGGTTTGGTAGTAAAGTTATGCAAACTATGGACGCAATAAGTTGGTCGGCAAAAGGCAGCCCCCGAGTCTCGTTCGGGGACCCCATAGTTTCATATGCTTACAAAAGGCGTCGATACATACATTCATGCGGCTAACTATAAAACGGACGGAGGAGCTCCGCGTTCCACGGCCGGGTCGTTTCTTCGCCGGCAGTGTCCCTCTTGTGCTTCTTCGACTTGCGCGCGTCGATGAGGTAGTAGGCGTTGCGGTCGCACAAAGTCCTGCTCACGATGAACGGGCCCTCCCATGGAGAGGACAGCTTGTGCTGGCTTGCCTGCTTTTGGACGAGTCGGAGAACGAGGTCGCCTTTGCGGAATGCGAGAGGCTTGATCTTCTTACTGTGGTAGTGCCTCAGGCCTTGCTGGTAGATAGCCGAGCGGCTAAGTGCCAGAAAGCGCGCCTCTTCGAGCAGGTCGACGCCGTCTTCGCGTGCTTCTCTTGCTTCGGCTTTGGTGTACATCATGACACACAGCGAGTCAAACTCAACATCGGTCGGGATGACGGCTTCGGATCCGTAGACGAGGAAGAACGGGGTGAACCCGGTCGACCTGTTTGGTGTTGTACGCAGACTACAGAGAACCGCGGGCAACTCGTCGAGCCAACTGCCGGGCGAGCGAACGAGTGGCTTGATGAGTCACGGCTTGATGCCGGACAGGATGAGTCCGTTGGCCCGCTCGACCTGCCCGTTGGACTGCGGATGTGCCACGGAGGCCAGGTCGAGGCGGATGCCAGAGACGGAGCAGTATTGCTCGAGCGCACCCTTGGCGAAGTTGGTGCCATTGTCGGTGATGATGTTGTTCGGCATGCCGTAGCACACCGCTATGTCCTTGATGAATTGGACAGCTGTTGGCCCGTCCAATTTCTTGATTGGTCTTGCCTGGATCCACTTGGTGAATTTGTCCACTGCCACCAGTAAGTGTGTCACGCCGCCTCGAGCGGTTTTGAAGGGTCCCACCATGTCGAGTCCCCAGACCGCGAAGGGCCAGGCGATCGGTATGGTGCGGAGTGCTGACGCTGGCTGGTGGCTGCGTTTGCTGAAGCGCTCACATCCTTCACACTTGAGGACGAGTGAATCGGCGTCTACGAGGGCAGTTGGCCAGTAGAAGCCGTGGCGGAACGCCTTGGCCATGAGGGATCGAGATGCGGCGTGGTGCCCGCACTCGCCCTGGTGAATGTCCAGGAGGATGTCGGTGCCGCGATACTACTCGACGCAGTGCTAGAACACGCCGGTAGAGCTACGGTTGACGAGCTCGTTGTTGATGATGCTATAGGCGGACGCCCGGCGCTGAACTTGCCGAGCCTCGGTCTCGTCCAAGGGGAGAACCCCATTCTCTAGAAACTCTGATATCGGCAAGGCCCAAGATGGGGCCGCGACGACGGTGAAGACGGCCACCTGGGTGGGTTCCGAGTCGGCGGCTCCTGGGCCGGGTTGAGAAGCCCCCAGGTTGGTGACGGCGATGGCCGGGTCCGGGGTGATGGTGGCCGGGTTGAGCTGAGCAGCCCCCTGGCCGGGTTCAGTAGTCCCCGGGGCGGGTTGCCGCGCGGCCGGGTCTTCTGGGACGTGGATGGACTCGGAGTCCGGCGACGGCTTCACGGACGGTTTGCGCAGGTGCTCGAGGGAGACGTCGGACGGGATGGCTTGACGTGACGAGGCGATCTTAGCGAGTGTGTCGGCTGCCTCGTTCTCCGCGCGCGGGACGTGGAGGAATTCGCAGCCATCGAAGGATCCAGACAGCTTCTGGATGAGGAAGCGGTAGCTTGCCATGTTGGAGTCGCGGGCGTCCCACTCACCGGAGCACTGCTGCACCACCAGGTCCGAGTCGTTGTAGCACAGGATGCGCCGGATGCCGAGTTCCTTGGCGAGCCGGAGGCCGTGCACAAGGGCTTCATACTCGGCGACATTGTTGGAGGCGGAGAAGTGGATCTGGAGTGCATAGTGGAGTCAGTCACCCTTAGGAGATGACAGTACGATGTCGGCCCCTAAGCCGAGTCGCATCTTGGACCCGTCGAAGTACATGCGCCAATGCGTCGAGTCAGGAGGCGGCGGTAGGTACTGGGTCTCGGTCCAGTTGATGAGGAAATCGGCCAGGGCCTGAGACTTGATCGTGGTGCGGGGCTCGTAGAGGATGGTATGGCCGGCTAGCTGGATCGCCCATTTGGCGACCCGGCCGGAGGCGACCCGGCACCCGATGATTTCTCCGATAGGCGTCGTGTTGACGACGGTGATGACGTGTTCTTGAAAGTACTGCTTCAGCTTCTTGGCGGTGAGGTACACGCCGTAACATATCTTCTGGTAGTGCGGGTAGTTCTGCTTGGAGGTGGAGAGCACTTCGCTCAGGTAGTAGACCGGGCACTAGACGGCCTGGATCTTTCCCTTCTCCGGTCGCTCGACCACCAGCACCGTGCTGACCGCCCGCGACGTCGCGGCTATGTAGAGCAACAGCGGCTCCTTGTCGGTCGGCGCGGCCAGGACTGGTGCGGTGGAGAGCATGCGCTTGAGGTCTTTGAAAGCTTCGTCCGCCTTACTGTTCCACTTGAACGGGCTTGTTTTCTTCATTAGCTGGTACAGGGGCAGTGCCTTCTCGCCCAGCCGGCTTAGAAACCGGCTGACCGAGGCCAGGCACCTGTGAACTTCTGGAAATCGCGCAGCCGGGTTGGCTTGCGCATGCACTCGATGGCCTTGATCTTCTCCGGGTTCGCCTCGATGCCGCGTTCCGAGATGAGGAAGCCGAGCAGCTTTCCGGCTGGGACGCCGAAGACGCACTTTTCCAGGTTGAGCTTGACCTTGTATTCGCGGAGGTTGGCGAATGTTTCCTTTAGATTGTCGAGGTGCGTGAGGTGCTGCTTGGTCTTCACCACGATATCATCCACGTACACGTGGATGTTCTTGCCGAGTTGCGGTAGCAAGCATTTCTGCATGCAGCATTGCAAGGTGGCGCCGGTGTTCTTCAAGCCGAACGACATGGTGATGTAGTAGTATGCCCCAAAGGGCGTGATGAAGGACATCTTCAGGGCATCGGCCGGGTCCATCTTGATCTGGTGATAGCCGGAGTAGGCGTCCAGGAAGGACAGCAGCTCGCACCCGGCGGTCGAGTCGATGACTTGGTCGATCCGCGGGAGAGCGAACGGATCCTTGGGACAGGCCTTGTTGAGGCGGGTGTAGTCGATACATATGCGCCAGGTCTTGTTCTTCTTTAGGACGAGGATTGGGTAGGCCAGCCACTCGCGGTGAAACACTTCCATTATGAAGCCGGCCGCCAAGAGCTTGGCGACCTCTTCACCAATGGTTCTTCTCTTGTCTTCGGAAAATCGACGGAGGGGTTGACGGACAGGCTTGGCGTCCTTGCGGACGTAGGGTTTGTGCTTGGCATACTTCCTCGGGATACCCGGCATGTCTTTGGGGGTCCATGCAAAGATATCTCAATTCTCACAGAGGGAGTCGACGAGCTCGCCTTCCTATTTGCTGTCGAGGCGGGCGCCTACGACAACGTACTTGCTGCAGCTGGGGTCTTCCGGGTTCAACTTCACTTTCTTGGTTTCCTTGGAGGGCTTCAAGGCGGCCTCATCGGCCGGGTCCAGGGTCGGGATCGACGCGTCGGAGGCCTCGCCGGCCAGGGCGATGATCCGGTTGAGCTGGCGCCGCTCCTCGGCAATGACCAGCGACTAGGCCAGCTTGGCACCGTCTCGGGCGCACTCCAGAGACTTGCGGTAGTCCCCGGTGATGGTAATGAGGCCCTTGGGACCCGGCATCTTCATCTTCAGGTACGCATAGTGGGGAACCACCATTAATTTGGCATGCGCGGGCCGGCCTAGCAGCGCATGATACGCGCTAGACAGGTCCACCACCTTGAACCAGATTGGTTCGCGTCGGACGTGGCTGCTGTCGCCGAACAGGACATCGAGCCGGACCCGGCCAATGGGTGAACAGGAGAGGCCGGGTACGATGCCATGGAAGACTGTCCGGGTTGGCTCCAGGTCCTCGGCCTTGAGGCCGAGCTTGGTCATCGTGTCACGGTAAAGGATGTTGATGTTGCTGCCGCCGTCAATGAGGACTCGGGAGAACTTGCAGGTGCACCACGCAACGATGGTAGGGTTGAGGACGAGGGCGTATCCACCCGGACTCGCCATGACTGCCGGGTGATCCTCCCGGGTCCAGGTGATTGGGCGATCTGACCAATGCATGAAGTCCTTCTTGGCCGGGATGACGGTGTTCACCTCCTGCCGGAGGAGGCGCTCGCTGCGCTTGTCGTCGCCGAGGCAGGTGAAGATGACATAGACCGCATTCTGGTCCGGGTAGGTGTCGTTCCGCATCGCGCCGCCGGCGGGAGGCGGCGGTGGAGGCGGAGGCGGCTGCCCCACGCCCGGAGCCGGAGCCGGAGCCGGAGGAGGCGGAATGTCGCCCCTCATGATGCGCTTCATGATGGCGCACTATTGAAGCGTGTGCGTGGAGGGTCTTGCGCCACTGTGGTGCTTGCATGGGGCGTCAAGAATCTCTTCAAAGCTCATGGCGGGTTGCCATGCCATTTTGCCGGTCTGCCGGCGCTTCACTACCGGGTCCGTCGCGGGCTCAGCGGCCGCGACGAGCCGGTTTTCGTGATGTTGCGGCTGGTTGGCCTTGCGCTTGTTGTTCTGGTGATGCTGTTGCCGGCTGCTTTTGCCAGCCGGCTTCTGTGGAGGGACCGGCTTCGCCTTGCCGTCCTCATCCAGCGCCACCTGGATCTTCATGATGGTGTCGGTGTTGGCGTACTTGTCCGCTGTCACCATGAGCGCGGCCATGGTGGCCGGCTCGGAGCATAGAAGCTTGTGCTTGAGGAGGGTGCCATCTCGGCACCTGCTGACGAAGTATTGGATCGCCTGGACTTCATGGACACCCTCGCAGCTGTTCCGAAGCTCGGTCTAGCGTGCGAGGTACTCGTGGCCGGTCTCCATCAGCCCCTGCACGCACATGGCGAGCTGGCTGGGGCGACTGGGCCGCTTGTACGTCCTCGTGAAGTTGTGGACAAATGCTTCCTCAAAATCGACCCATGCGTTGATGCTGCCCATCGGCAGGCTGTTCAACCATGTGTGAGCCGATCCTTGGAGCATGAGCGGTGCGTAGCGCACGAGGAGACGACGATTGGCACCGGTGATGCCAATGGCCGTGGTGTAGTCAATGAGCCAGTCTTCTGGCTTCACGGTCCCATTGTACTTGGGGGTGTCGCGGGGAAGCACGAACCCCTTGGGGAAGAGCTCCTCCCAGATGCGTGGGCCGAAGCACGCCGGCCCGATAGCACTGCTCTCCTCCACCTCCAGGGAGCGAGCGAGCTGATCAAGGCGGTGGCGCGCGTCGGCGTCGTCGATGGTGCGCGGGCAGAGTCGACTGGCAGCCAGGCCCCAAGGGGCCAGGTCGGCTCGAGCCGGATGCTGGCCATGCTGGCCGGGTCAGCGCTGGGTCTCTAGGGCGGGCTCGTTGCCCAGAGCATCGGAGGTGGTGCCGGCCGGGTTGCGCCGGGTTCGGGCTTGGTCGGAGTGCGCCTCGCCGGGCGGTGAGGAGGCCATGTGCAGGAGTTCGTTGGGCCCGCCAAGGCGGGCGGAGCCGGACCTGGCGGGCCCAATGCACTCCTTGAGCCGGACCTGGTTGAGGCGATCCTGCTGGGTGTTGGCGGTGTGGAGGAGCTCGCGCATCCGCCCGATGCACTCCTTGAGCTCCTCCCCCGCGAGTTGGTCGAGGCTGACTGCGGCTGCCTTCGCAGCACGCATGTTCTTGACTGGGGTCTCGTAGATGGTCCGGACGGCGCCGAAGGCCCGGCCGATCACTCCTCCCCGGGCGTGAGTATAGGCGGCCCGGCTCGGCTCAGCCGCGGCGGGCGTGAATCTGTGGGCGGCGGTGTGCTCCATCTGAGCAGCTTCCAGGCGGCGCCTGGTGGCGGCCAGCGTCTCGGACAGGTCCAGCATCTGCTGGCGCCTGTCCTCGAGCTGGGTTCGGGCTTCAGACGTTGGTGGCGTCGATGTCGGTGCCGATGGGGATGCGGAGGCTCTGCATTGCGGTGTGCAGTGGGTCGGACGGCTCCGTCCGTGCCGTGCCGGCCGCGGCCTTGGCGACAATTCTCGCCTTGCTTGACGAGGAAGAGGCGCCATCGCCGGTGACGTAGACCTCCACATGGGCGCCCATCACCACGGCGGTGAATCTGCTGCTGAGAGGGAGCGGAGAGTCGGAGTAGCTGAGCACCTCGCTTTGGTACTCGTCGGCCGCGAGCGCATCGGAGATGCGCAACATGGTGAAGGAGGTGGCAAGCGCGCCGATGACGTTGTCCGCCAGAGCGACGGGCTCGTCGGAGTAGGAGAAGGGCCCCGTCCGAAGCATGCTTCCGGCCAGCTCCTCAAGCTGCCCCATGGTGGGCGCCAACTGTCGTGGTGGGCACACGGCAGATGCCAAGGGATGGCTAAAGAGAGGAGGAGGCTCGAGGGCGCTGGTGGGCTTCGGAGGTGAGGTTGATATGCGCGGGCGTGGGACGCCGGACATACCCAGGTTCGGGGCTCTCCGGAGAGATAACACCCCTAGTCCTGCCGAGTTTAGTTGGATGGTCGATAGTACAATGTCGCTCCTGGAGCTGTATGGAGGAGGAAGGAGACTGGCCAAGGCTTGGGCTGCTCCTTCTCCCTGGTGTTGCTATATGGTGGCTAGGCCTATCTTGCCTGCTTGCTTATCTCGTATTGCTTCGCATCTGTTTCATTGCCCCCGTAGGCATGGGCTCCTGGGGGGTTTTATAGATCAACCCACCCAGGGTTACAATGGTAATGTGCCGAGGCGGTGGGTCCGTATTGTCGGCGTCTGGGGTACCGGGTTGGGTCCCACTTGTGGGCTTGTGGTTCACCAGGTTCCCCTAGGTGCGGGCCACGTGTGCCTAGTGGGACGGTGCACCGTCTTGTCGATCGTCATGGCATGGCCGAGTTGAGCCGCGCATAGTGTTCTCCGTCAGGCCGCCGCTTGCTGTCATTAGCGGTGAGGGCGGGAACACTATTGTCGTGCCAGCCCTGGTCATCGGGTAGGTAAGGGGCACTGTTTCCATGCTCTGGCTGACCACAGGCATGGGCGGGAGCACTGTAGTCTTGGTCATCGGTGATTGTGGTCTCGTCCCATCGTATGGCCTGGATGGGACGGGAGCTGACCCGTGGCTGGGTTGCCGTGAACGCCACGGGTGGGTTGGCTTGCTGGGAAAGCCACTGTTGCACCGGGTTAAATCGCCTCGCACCAGCTGCTGCGGCCGGGTCGACGTACCTTGCCGAGTCGAGGGTCTTGGCCAGGTTGCGAGCCTTGCCGGGTCGAGCAACCCGGCCTGGCGCACGCCGGTTTGCAGGGTGATGCGGGGCCCGCTGTTTTTGAAATAGATCTGGGTTCCGTTGCCTGCCCGGGGTTCATCCCCCCAACAGTACCCCACGAGTTGTATTTTAGTGAATTCGTTGAGTGCAATATACGCTGGTACCAAAGTTTCAAATGGGTAGGCAATCATTTGATGACTAGAAGAAGCTAGAATGGGGGTTTGAACAACGAGACTAACATGGTATTTGATTCCAGGATGAATAATGGTATAGCATTTAGCTCGTGAATCACATACAAAGCCTGGTGCAAAGGATACATTAGAATCCAGGTTGTAAAGAAGAGTCATGTTTCGATCCAGTGGACCTGTGGGTTATGGGCCCACCATGTGGGTTGAAAATAGGAAGGGTGGTGACATCTTGCACAGCGGCGACAGGGAGGCATGTAAGTGAATAGCTTGCCAGCTATGCCGGCAACAATGTCGGTACCAAGGACGGGGAATGAATAAAGCAATTTTCATGCTCGTTGAATGAGGCGAACCAATTGTCAAAGTTCTCACCCATCGGTGGTTACCGGAATGTCATCAACAATAGTAGCAGGGTCTTACAGACAGAGTGGTACAACAAGGTGCATACCTAAGCAGGGAATTATCTCTGCTAAGTTAAGTCAGATTTAGGAAAGGTTAAACAAAAGAATGGAAAGGAAAACGTGATTATCAGATTAAACAGAACAATGCAAAGGAAAATTGTGATTACACACAATTATTAGGAGTATATCCTTCCCATGGACAAGCAGAACATGGCATACAGGGTAGGAGAGCAAGTACCCAACCATTCAGATAATAGGCAAGGATTAATCAAGATGTTACCCATACAACGGTGTTTCGATAACTGGCAAAGAAACATTTAGTATCGCGCCTCCAATGTTCTTGTTGATGGGCAGGGTATCATAGTCATGCTTTGAGGTAGCAATGATATGGTGTTCCAATCAAGGGCCAGACTTTGGATACACAAATGATCCATGAGGAGCAACTTATAAAATAAGTCTTACAATTTCCTCCAGGAAGAATGGTTATCCTTGCAAAAGAAATTATAATGATAGGCCCTCCAGCCAGGGTGCTAGGCATGACATCATATTACCGGGTCATCAAAGGACCAACATCATAACTCCTGAAAAGTTGTCTCAACCATCATATCTGACCGAGATTCAGATCCGATTGGTGTCATGATACCTCAGACTCAGGATGTCCGAGAAGAAAAGGTGTGACACAAATCAACGAAATGACATTGCAAGATTCTCGGGAAATAAACTATGGGAGCGGGTTCCTGAACCAATAGTTCATCATTAAACCAAGGAGGGGATGAGGGGGTGGCTGATGGGCTCAGCGACAATTCATCGAGAATTCCAAACGGATGGATTTCCACAATAATGTGAAGAAGAAGATGACACTTGTCAATTCAAATGATATAATGTTGTATGCTCGAGGAAAACAAAAACCATCAATCACTAGTTGAAAGGTGTGCCCGAAATATGACCTTAGACAGCAAGATCAATGTTAGAGTGATGATTCAATAACCTACAGTCCAAGAATGAATTGTCGATTGTTAACTTCAAAGCAATAGGGTTGCTAGAAGTACAGAACTCAAGCAGCATCGTTAGCATATTGGTATCCTGGTTAAAAACAACAATGGGACCAAGGAAGAATGGTGATGGTGAGAAGTATCATCATACTGAGAATTTCTAAGAGGTGGAGCAATCCCCATAACATTCTCGACAGAAAAGACAGTAATATTTCAAGGCAGAACACACCACTAGCTGGAGAGCAAGTTGTATTCATAATGTGGACAAGTTCGCGATGAAAGGAAGTCAAGGGTGTTGTCGATGATAATAAAAATCATCGAGGGCAAGGAGGGTATTTCTCATCATGAACACAGTTGACATCTCAGAAGAAGTCAAAGTGTTGAAGGTGATCCAACACATTTGCCGGGAGGTTTCAATAGGATGCAATCAAACAACAACGGCAACAAGCAAGAAAATGACAAAGTGGCAAGTTATAGGATCAATATATAAGATGAAAGCTCGGAACCTAAGTGCCTTTCAATACAAGCAACATGATGTTGAAAGCTCGACATAAGTCATGCTCACACACTAAAGAATTCGTGCACGAGAGAAGGACGAGGTAGCACAGCCAAAAATAGCAAGACCAAGATGCAGCCGATAGTCTAGGCATGACCAGATTGAGTTCAGAATTTCCTAGTAAAAATACTAGGGGTATTTGATTTGTAGTGTGGAAAATTTCACTAGTCGATGTCCTCGGTTGACAACAACCCAGAACCCGTAGAATGATTATGACAAGGAAAGACATTACTTCAACAAAGTTAGTAAGATGTGGTGCAATGGAAAGACATCTTCGAGATACTAGGGGGTAATACTCGAAGGTAGAACATGAAAGAAGTAGAACCGGGTCATTGACCTATGACAGTAGATACTTCAACATTGCCAAAAATAGTCGAGGCACTGGAATGAATTCCCATCAGATATATTAGATCAGGACAACATGGTCGGAACCATAACTGTAAGGAATCAATTTCAAGAATACCGAAAGAATCATACAGCTGGATAATCATTTTGCAAGAAGCTTTCGAGACGGTCTACATCATTTTCATGGGCATGAACACATAGTTCAAGGTCGACTCCCACTTCTTTAATGCATATCATTTCATTCACCTCTCGCTTTGATATAACTGTAATGTTGGAATTTTATCTGGTAGAACACCGGAAGAGTATGACTTGTGAAAACTTTCGGGTTCTCACGGATTAGGGGAAGGCATAGGTTCAACCCATCGGGCATCTTAGTAACATATACCACAAGTTTCAAAAGTAAATACACAAGCTCGAAAGCGGAGCATGGTTGGCCAAGCAGAGGATACAATTTACAAGGCATTATGTATCAGGGGAAGAACTCACAAGGTGATTGAATATGAAGGACACTATCGGATAAAAATCCAAGAATGGATCGGGCGATCCACAACGGAGCTGATGTGAGTATTGGTACTCACTCAGAGGAAGAAAGAATGCAGAGGCATCAGATTCAAGAATCACCTGATTAGTCTGATGCTTAAATAGAAAGAAATTATGGTTTCCAAAACGAAGGATCAGAAGCAGACGCTCTGATCAAGGATGGATAAGTTGAAAACACATAGTTGGACAATCAATAAAGGTTTGAATTGCCGAGAACCAACTCATGTCCGGAATGACGTCTGAGTCAGAAAAATAATCTTAAAAAGGATAACCTGATGACTGCGTGCGTACGCACATATTGAATCAATAGGCTCAAAAAGACTAAGACAACGGATGTTACTGAGGACTACTAGACATATGGAATTAACCATGATGCAAGCAGGCAAGAATTTCAAGAATAACAGGCTGCAGAGGATTTTCGAAAAATCGAAAAGTATTCCAAAGAATGTTGTGAGACACACGAACAATTGAGAAGAACAGATCCTCGATAAATGTGAGGAAAAACCCGTAAGGGTTTTCATGCGAAATAAAACTGCAAGACAGTTAACACAAAGGATTCTCAGGGCAACGGAGAATAGTTCGAGGCATCTTGTAACAACAAGAGCGACAAGGAATGATCATGAGAATGACAAGTGCATGCAGATATCCATAGGGATATATCGGTGGCTGTGAATTGCAAAGGCGATCAGCACAAGGGTCTCGAGAAAATATCGAGGGCTATCCTCAGAATCTTCTGACGAAGCAGGTGATCTTCTGGAATGAGGGCTCTTCAGGAGAAATAGTTACGAGAACTTAGAGTTAGAGTTAGCAAAATCATTTAACCCGAATAGAAGAGAGATCAGAGTCCCAGAGCATAGACGAGGAGTAAAAGATTCTAATACCACCCAATGGTGATGTGGGCCTGTAAGGCACACAGCCATATTAGTAAAAGTTTTGTAGTTACTAGACTCGACTACGGCCAAGGAGTGTGGAAGGGGGATTCCTACAGGCAGTCGGCTCTGATACCAACTTGTGACGCCCCCGATTCAATTGTACACTAATCATGCATGCAAACGTGTACGATCAAGATCAGGAACTCACGAGAAGATATCACAACACAACTCTAAAAACATAAATAAGTCACACAGCATCATATTACAAGCCAGGGGCCTCGAGGGCTCGAATACAAGTGCTCGATCATAAACGAGTTAGCGGAAGCAACAATATCTGAGTACAGACATAAGTTAAACGAGTTGCCATAAGATGGCTAGCACAAATTGGGATACAGATCGAAATAGGCGCACGCCTCCTGCTTGGGATCCTCCTAAACTACTCCTGGTCGTCGTCAGCGGACTGCACGTAGTAGTAGGCACCTCCAGTGTAGTAGGAGTCATCGTCGACGGTGGCGTCTAGATCCTGGGCTCCAACGTCTAGTTGCGGCAACCGAGAAGAAAGGAAAGAGGGGGAAAAGAGGGAGCAAAGCAACCGTGAGTACTCATCCAAAGTACTCGCAAGCAAGGATCTACACTACATATGCATGGGTATACGTGTAAAGAGGCAATATCAATGGACTGAACTGCAGAATGCCAGAATAAGAGGGGGATAGCTAGTCCTATCGAAGACTACGCTTTAGGCAGCCTCTGTCTTGCAGCATGTAGAAGAGAGTAGATTGAAGTCCTCCAAGTAGCATCGCGTAGCATAATCCTACCCGGCGATCCTCCCCTCGTCGCCCTGTGAGAAAGCGATCACCGTGTTGTCTCTGGTACTTGTCTGGGTATGTTTTATTTGTTGGGGAACGTAGCAAAAATTCAAAAAAATTCTACGCATCACCAAGATATATCTATGGAGAGACTAGCAATGAGATATAGGAGTGCATCTACATACCCTTGTAGATCGCGAGCGGAAGCGTTCAAGAACGGGGTTGAGGGAGTCGTACTCGTCGTGATCCAAATCACCGATGATCCTAGTGCTGAACGGACAGCACCTCCGTGTTCAACACACGTACGGTTGGGAAGACGTCTCCTCCTTCTTGATCCAGCAGGGGGGAAGGAGAGGTTGATGGATATCCAACAGCACGATGGCGTGGTGGTGGATGCAGCAGCGATCTCAGCAGGGCTTCGCCAAGCTCTACGAGAGGGAGAGGTGTTGCAGAGGGAGAGGGAGGCGCCAGAGACTTGGGGTGCGGCTGCCCTCCCTCCCTCCCCCACTATATATAGGGCCCCTAGGGGGGGGCGCCGGCCCTAGGAGATCCAATCTCCAAGGGGGGTGGCGGCCAGGGGGAAACTTGCCCCCCAAGCCAGGTGGAGGCACCCCAACCCCTAGGGTTTCCAACCCTAGGCGCAGGGGGGCCCAAGGGGGGGCGCACCAGCGCACCAGGGGCTGGTTCCCATCCCACTTCAGCCCATGGGCCCCTCCGGGATAGGTGGCCCCACCCGGTGGACCCCCGGGACCCTTCCGGTGGTCCCGGTACAATACCGGTGACCCCCGAAACTTTCCCGATGGTCGAAACCTGAGTTCCTATATATAATTCTTCACCTCCAGACCATTCCAGAACTCCTCGTGGCGTCCGGGATCTCATCCGGGACTCCGAACAACTTTCGGGTTACTGCATACTAATATCTCTACAACCCTAGAGTCACCGAACCTTAAGTGTGTAGACCCTACAGGTTCGGGAGACATGCAGACATGACCGAGATGACTCTCCGATCAATAACCAACATAGGGATCTGGATACCCATGTTGGCTCCCACATGCTCCTCAATGATCTCATCGGATGAACCATGATGTCGAGGATTCAATTAATCCCATATACAATTCCCTTTGTCAATCGGTACGTTACTTGCCCGAGATTCGATCGTCGGTATCCCAATACCTCGTTTAATGTCGTTACCGGCAAGTCACTTTACTCGTACCGTAATGCATGATCCCATGACTAACTTCTTAGTCACATTGAGCTCATTATGATGATGCATTACCGAGTGGGCCCAAAGATACCTCTCTGTCTCACGGAGTGACAAATCCCAGTCTCGATTCATGCCAACCCAACAGACACTTTCGGAGATACTAGTAGTGCACCTTTATAGCCACCCAGTTATGTTGTGACGTTTGGCACACCCAAAGCATTCCTACGGTATCCGGGAGTTGCACAATCTCATGGTCTAAGGAAATGATACTTGACATTAGAAAAGCTTTTAGCAAACGAACTACACGATCTTGTGCTATGCTTAGGATTGGGTCTTGTCCATCACATCATTCTCCTAATGATGTGATCCCGTTATCAATGACACCCAATGTCCATGGTCAGGAAACCATGACCATCTGTTGATCAACGAGCTAGTCAACTAGAGGCTCACTAGGGACATGTTGTAGTCTATGTATTCACACATGTATTGCAGTTTCCGGTCAATACAATTATAGCATGAATAACAAACAATTATCATGAACAAGGAGATACAATAATAACCATTTTATGATTGCCTCTAGGGCATATTTCCGACAGTCTCCCACTTACACTAGAGTCAATAATCTAGTTCACATCACTATGTGATTGTAATGAATCGACACCCATGGGGTTTGATCATATCTCGCTTGTGAGAGAGGTTATTAGTCAATGGATCTGAACCTTTCAAATCCGTGTGTGCTTTGCAAATCTCTATGTCATCTCCTAGATGCAGCTACCATGCTCTATTTGGAGCTATTCCAAATAACTGTTCTACTATACGAATCCGGTTTACTACTCAGAATAATCTGGATTAGTGTCAAAGTTTGCATCGGCGTAACCCTTTACGACGAACTCTTTTACCACCTCCATAATCGAGAAAATTCCTTAGTCCACTAGTTACTGAGGATAAGTTTGACCGCTGTCTTGTGATCTTTTCCTGGATCACTCTTGTACCCCTTAACTGACTCATGGCAAGGCACACTTCAGGTGCGGTACAAAGCATAGCATACTATAGAGCCTACGTCTGAAGCATAGGGGACGACCTTCGTCCTTTCTCTCTCTTCTCTGTGGTCATGTCTTGAGTCTTACTCAATATTCACACCTTATAACATAGCCAAGAACTCCTTCTTTGCCGATCTATTTTGAACTCCTTCAAAATCTTGTCACGGTATGTATTTATTTGAAAGTACTATTAAGCGTTTTTTGATCTATCCTTATAGATCTTGATGCTCAATGTTCAAGTAGCTTAATCCTGGTTTTCCATTGAAAAACACTTTTCAAATAACCCTATATGTTGTCCAGAAATTCTACATCATTTTGGATCAACAATATGTCATTCACATATACTTATCAGAAATGTTGTAGTGCTCCCACTCACTTTATTGTAAATACAAGTTTCTAACAAATTTTGTATAAACCCAAAAACTTTGATCACTCCATCAAAGCATATATTCTGACTCCGAGATGCTTGCTCTAGTCCATGGAAGGATCACTGGAGCCAGCATACCTTTTAGCATCCTTAGGATTGACAAAACCTTTCTGATTTTATCACATACAACCTTTCCTTACAAAAACTGGGAAGGAAACTTGTTTTGACATCCATCTGCCAGATTTCATAAATGCAGCTAATGCTAACATGATTCCAATGGACTTAAGCATCGCTACGGATGAGAAAATCTCATCGTAGTCAACTCCTTGTACTTGTGAAAAACTCTTCGCCACAAGTCGAGCTTCATCGACGGTGACATTACCGTCCACGTCCGTCTTCTTCTTAAAGATCCATTTATCTCAATGGCTTGTCGATCATCGGGCAAGTCCACCAAAGTCCATGTTTGTTCTGATACATGGATCCTATCTCGGATTTCATGGATTCTAACCATTTATCGGAATATGGGCCCACCATCGCTTCTTCATAGCTCGTAGGTTCATTGTTGTCCAACAACATGACCTCTAAGACAGGATCACCGTACCACTCAGGAGTAGTACATATCCTTGTCAACCTACGAGGTTCGATAGCAACTTGATCCGAAGCTTCATGATCACTATCATTAGCTTCCTCTTCAACAGTCGTAGATTCCATAGAAACATCTTTTTGTGTTGCACTACTCTCTGGTTGAAGTGAGGGTTCGACAACCTCATGAAGTTCTATCTTCCTCCCACTCAATTCTTTCGAGAGAAACTTTTCCTCGAGAAAGGACCTGATTCTAGAAATAATCCCTTTTGCTTCCGGAACTGAGACTGGAGGTATACCCAACTGTTTTGGGTGTCCTACGAAGATGCATTTATCTGGTTTGGGTTCGAGCTTATCAGCCTGAAACTTTTTTCACATAAGCGTCGCAGCCCCAAACTTTTAAGAAATGACAACTTAGGTTTCTCTAAACCATAGTTCATACGGTGTCATCTCAACTGAATTATGTGGTGCCCTATTTAAAGTGAATGTGGTTGTCTCTAATGCCTAACCCATGAACGATAGTGGTAATTCGATAAGAGACATCATGGTATGCCCCATATTCAATAGGGTGCATCTATGATGTTCGGACACACCATCGCACTATGGTGTTCCAGGCGGTGTTAGTTGTGAAACAATTTCCACAATGTCTCAACTGTGTACCAAACTGTAACTCAGATATTCATCTCTATGATCATATCATAGACATTTTATCCTCTTGTCACGAAGATCTTCAACTTCACTCTGAAATTACTTGAACCTTTCAATAATTCAGACTTGTGTTCCATCAAGTAAATATACAACATCTACTCAAATCATCTCTGAAGTAAGAACATAACGATATCCACTGCATGCCTCAGCACTCATTGGACTGCACACATCAAAAATGTGTTACTTCCAACAAGTTGCTTTCTTGTTCCATCTTACTGAAAACGAGGCTTTTCAGTCATCTCCCCATGTGGTATGATTTGCATGTCTCAAGTGATTCAAAATCAAGTGAGTCCAAACGACCATCTGCATGGAGTTTCTTCATGCGTACATACCAATAGACATGGTTCGCATGTCTCAAACTTTTCAAAACGAGTGAGTCCAAAGATCCATCAACATGGAGCTCCTTCATGCGTTTTATACCAATATGACTTACATGGCAGTGCCACAAGTAGGTGGTACTATCATTACTACCTTATATCTTTTGGCATGAACATGCGTATTACTACGATCAAGATTCAATAAACCATTCATTTTAGGTGCAAGACCATTGAATGTATTATTCAAATAAACAGAGTAACCATTATTCTCCTTAAATGAATAACCGTATTGCGATAGACATAATCCAATCATGTCTATGCTCAATGCAAACACCAAATAACAATTATTTAGGTTTAACACTGATCCCGATGGTAGAGGGAGCGTGCGATGTTTGATCACATCAACCTTGGAAATACTTCCAATACATATTGTCACCTCGCCTTTAGCTAGTCTCCGTTTATTCCGTAGCCTTTTATTTCCAGTTACTAACACTTAGCAACCGAACTGGTATCTATTACCATGGTGCTACGAGGAGTACTAGTAGAGTACACATGTATATCCAACATACTTATATCGACCTTGCCTGCCTTCTTATCTACCAAGTACCTAGGGTAATTCTGCTCCAGTGACCGTTCCCCTTATTACAGAAGCACTTAGTCTCGGGTTTGGGTTCAACCTTGGGTTTCTTCACTAGAGCAGCAACTGATTTGCCATTTTATGAAGTATCCCTTCTTGCCCTTGCCCTTCTTGAAACTAGTGGTTTCACCAACCATCAACAATTGATGCTCCTACTTGATTACTACTTTCACGGTGTCAAACATCGCGAATATTTCAAGGATCATCATATCTATCCCTGATATGTTATAGTTCATCACGAAGCTCTAGCAGCTTGGTGGCAATGACTTTGGAGAAACATCACTATCACATCTGGAAGATCAACTCCCACTCGATTCAACTGATTGTTGTACTCAGACAATCTGAGCACAAGATCAACGATTGAGCTTTTCTCCCTTAGTTTGCAGGCTAAGAAAAAGCGTCGGAGGTCTTATACATCTTGACGTGGGCACGAGCCTGAAATCCCAATTTTAGCACTCGAAACATCTCATATGTTCTGCGATGTTTTGAAATTGTCTTCGGTGCCTCAATTCTAAACCGTTTAACATTACTGAACTATCACGTAGTTATCAAAAACGTGTATGTCAAATGTTCCCAACATCCACAGACGACGTTCGAGGTTCAGCACACCGAGCGGTGCATTAAGGACATAAGCCATCTACGCAGCAATGAGGACAATCCTCAGTTTACGGACCCAGTCTGCATAATTGCTACTATCAACTTTCAACTAAATTTTCTCTAGGAGCATATCTAAAATAGTAGAACTAAAACGCGAGCTATGGCATAATTTGCAAAGACCTTTTGACTATATTCAGGATAATTAAGTTCATCTTATGTACTCCCACTCAGATAGACATCCCTCTAGTCATCTAAGTGATTACATGATCCGAGTCAACTAGGTCGTGTACGATCATCACGTGAGACGGACTAGTCATCATCGGTGAACATCTTCATGTTGATCGTATCCACCATATGACTCATGCTCGACCTTTCGGTCTCTTGTGTTCCGAGGCCATGTCTGTACATGCTAGGCTCATCAAGTTAACCTAAGTGTTTTGCCTGTGTAAATCTGTCTTACACCCGTTGTATGTGAACGTTAGAATCTATCACACCCGATCATCACGTGTTGCTTCGAAACGACGAACTTTCACAACGGTGCATAGTTAGGGGGAACACTTTCTTGAAATTTTAATGAGGGATCATCTTATTTACTACTGTCGTTCTAAGCAAATAAGATGTAGAAACATGATAAACATCACATGCAATCAAAAAGTGACATGATATGGCCAATATCATTTTGCTCCTTTTGATCTCCATCATCGGGGCTCCATGATCATCATCATCACCGGCATGACACCATGATCTCCATCATCGTGTCTCCATGAAGTTGTCTCGCCAACTATTACCTCTACTACTATGGCTAACGGTTTAGCAATAAAGTAAAGTAATTACATGGCGTTGTTCAATGACATGCAGGTCATACAATAAATTAAGACAACTCCTATGGCTCCTGCCGGTTGTCATACTCATCGACATGCAAGTCGTGATTCCTATTACAAGAACATGATCAATCTCATACATCACATATCATTCATCACATTCTTTTGGTCATATCACATCACATAGCATACCCTGCAAAAACAAGTTAGACGTCCTCTAATTGTTGTTTGCATGTTTTATGTGGCTGCTATGGGTTTCTAGCAAGAACGTTTCTTCCCTACACAAAAACCACAACGTGATATGCCAATTGCTATTTACCCTTCATAAAGACCCTTTTCATCGAATCCGATCCGACTAAAGTGGGAGAGACTGGCACCCGCTAGCCACCTTATGCAACAAGTGCATGTTAGTCGGTGGAACCTGTCTCACATAAGTGTACGTGTAAGGTCGGTCCGGGCCGCTTCATCCCACAATACCGTCGAAACAAGATAGGACTAGTAACGGTAAGCATATTGAACAAAATCAACACCCACAACAACTTGTGTTCTACTCGTGCATAGAATCTACGCAATAGACCTAGCTCATGATGCCACTATTGGGGAACGTAACAGAAATTCAAAAAATTCTACGCATCACCAAGATCTATCTATGGAGATACTAGCAACGACAGAGAGGAGTGCATCTACATACCCTTGTAGATCGCGAGCGGAAGCGTTCAAGAACGGGGTTGAGGGAGTCGTACTCGTCGTGATCCAAATCACCGATGATCCTAGTGCTGAACGAACAGCACCTCCGCATTCAACACATGTACGGTTGGGAAGACGTCTCCTCCTTCTTGATCCAGCAAGGGGGAAGGAGAGGTTTATGGAGATCCAGCAGCACGACGGCATGGTGGTGGATGCAGCAGCGATCTCAGCAGGGCTTCGCCAAGCTCTACGAGAGGGAGAGGTGTTGCAGAGGGAGAGGGAGGCGCCAGAGACTTGGGGTGCGGCTGCCCTCCCCCCCCCCCCACTATATATAGGGCCCCTAGGGGGGGCTCCGGCCCTAGGAGATCCAATCTCCAAGGGGGGCGGCGGCCAGGGGGGAAACATGCCCCCCAAGCCAGGTGGAGGCGCCCCCACCCCTAGGGTTTCCAACCCTAGGCGCAGGGGGGCCCAAGGGGGGGCGCACCAGCCCACCAGGGGCTGGTTCCCCTCCCACTTCAAACCATGGGGCCCTCCGGGATAGGTGGCCCCACCCGGTGGACCCCCGGGACCCTTCCGGTGGTCCAAGAACAATACCGGTGACCCCCGAAACTTTCCCGATGGCCGAAACCTGACTTCCTATATATAAATCTTCACCTACGGACCATTTCGGAACTCCTCGTGACGTCCGGGATCTCATCTGGAACTCCGAACAACTTTCGGGTTACTGCATACTAATATCTCTACAACCCTAGTGTCACCGAACCTTAAGTGTGTAGACCCTACGGGTTCGGGAGACATGCAGACATGACCGAGACGACTCTCCGGTCAATAACCAACAGCGGGATCTTGATACCCATGTTGGCTCCCACATGCTCCTCGATGATCTCATCAGATGAACCACGATGTCGAGGATTCAATTAATCCCGTATACAATTCCCTTTGTCAATCGGTACGTTACTTGCCCGAGATTCGATCCTCGGTATCCCAATACCTCGTTTAATCTCGTTACCGGCAAGTCACTTTACTCGTACCATAATGCATGATCCCGTGACTAACTACTTAGTCACATTGAGCTCATTATGATGATGCATTACCGAGTGGGCCCAGAGATACCTCTCCATCTCACGGAGTGACAAATCCCAGTCTCGATTCGTGCCAACCCAACAGACACTTTCGGAGATACCCGTAGTGCTCCTTTATAGCCACCCAGTTACGTTGTGACATTTGGCACACCCAAAGCATTCCTATGGTATCCGGGAGTTGCACAATCTCATGGTCTAAGGAAATGATACTTGACAATAGAAAAGCTTTTAGCAAACGAACTACAAGATCTTGTGCTATGCTTAGGATTGGGTCTTGTCCATCACATCATTCTCCTAATGATGTGATCCCGTTATCAATGACATCCAATGTCCATGGTCAGGAAACCGTGACCATCTGTTGATTAACGAGCTAGTCAACTAGAGGCTCACTAGGGACATGTTGTGGTCTATGTATTCACACATGTATTGCGGTTTCCGGTCAATACAATTATAGCATGAATAACAGACAATTATCATGAACAAGGAAATACAATAATACCCATTTTATTATTGCCTCTAGGGCATATTTCCAACATTATTAAGTATCCGGTTCTAGTTGTCATAAGGTCAAGGTACAACTCCAAGTCGTCATGTTACCGAAGATCATGACTATTCTAATAGATAAACTTCCCTGCAGGGGTGCACCACATAACCCGACACGCTCGATCCCTCTGGCCGGGCACACTTTCTGGGGTCCTGTCCGGCCTCGGGAGATCAACACGTCGTAGCCCTATCTAGGCCTAACAGAGAGGTCAACACACCAGTATAAATCCTATGCGCGCAGGGGTCTGGGCCCATCGCCCATTGCACACCTGCATGTTGCGTATGCGGCCGGAAGCAGACCTAGCCCCCTTAATACAAGCGCAAGCTTACGGTCCAATCCGGCGCGCGCCGCTCAGTCGCTGACGTCAAGAAGGCGTCTGCTGATACCACGACGTCGGTTGCCCATATCTTGTGCCATGTGGCGGTTAGTGCGTATAAGGTCAACGACCCAACTCAGATCAAATACCAAGATCTCGTTAATCGTGTTAAGTTATGTAACCACAAACGCCGACCAGAGCCAGGCCCACCTCTCGCCTAGGTGGTATCAACCTGCCCTGTTGCTCCACCACAAAGTAACAGTCGGGGGCCGTCAGGAACCCAGGCCCACCTCTACCGGGATGGAGCCACCTGTCCTTCCAGCCCCCACATCGAAATCACTTGCGGGTACTCAACAAGCCGACCCGACTTTAGTCACCATCTGTATAGTATGTATATATGTATATTATATACCCGTGATCACCTCCCGAGTGATCACGGCCCGATAGTATAGCTGTTGGGGAATGTTGCAGAAAATAAAAAAAATTCTACGGTTTCACCAAGATCAATCTATGAGTTCATCTAGCAACAAGACAGAGAAGTGCATCTACATACCCTTGTAGATCGAGTGGAAGCATTCAAGAGAACGGGGTTGAGGGAGTCGTACTCGTCGTGATCCAAATCACCGGAGATCCTAGCACCGAACGGACGGCACCTCCGCGTTCAACACATGTATGGTCAGGGAGACGTCTCCTCCTTTTTGATCCAGCAAGGGGGAAGGAGAGGTTGATGAAGATCCAGCAGCACGACGGCGTGGTGGTGGATGCAGCAGCGATCTCGACAGGGCTTCGCCAAGCGTCTGCGAGAGGGAGAGGTGTAGCAGAGGGAGAGGAAGGCGCCAAGAGCATGGGTGCGGCTGCCCTCCCTCCCCCCTCTTTATATAGGCCCCCTAGGGGGGGCGGTGGCCAGGGGGGTGGCTTGCCCCCCAAGGCAAGTGGAGGCGCCCCCCACCCCTAGGGTTTCCAACCCTAGGCACAGGAGGGGCCCAAGGGGGGCGCACCAGCCCACCAGGGGCAGATTACCCTCCCACTTCAGCCCATGGGGCCCTCCGGGATAGGTGGCCCCACCCGGTGGACCCCCGGGACCCTTCCGGTGGTCCTGGTACAATACCGGTAACCCCCGAAACTTTCCCGATGGCCGAAACTTCACTTCCTATATATAATTCTTTACCTCCAGACCATTCCGGAACTCCTCGTGACGTCCAGGATCTCATCAGGGACTCCGAACAACTTTCGGTTTACTGCATACTTATATCTCTACAACCCTAGCATCACCGAACCTTAAGTGTGTAGACCCTACGGGTTCGGGAGACACGCAGACATGACCGAGACGCCTCTCCGGTCAATAACCAACAGCGGGATCTGGATACCCATGGTGGCTCCCACATGCTCCTCGATGATCTCATCGGATGAACCACGATGTCGAGGATTCAAGCAACCCCATATACAATTCCCTTTGTCAATCGGTACGTTACTTGCCCGAGACTCGGTCGTTGGTATCCCAATACCTCGTTTAATCTTGTTACCGGCAAGTCACTTTACTCGTACCGTAATGCATGATCCCATGACCAGACACTTGGTCACATTGAGCTCATTATGATGATGCATTACCGAGTGGGCCCAGAGATACCTCTCCGTCATACGGAGTGACAAATCCCAATCTTGATTCGTGCCAACCCAACAGACACTTTCGAAGATACCCGTAGTGCACCTTTATAGTCACCCAGTTACGTTGTGACGTTTGGCACACCCAAAGCATTCCTACGGTATCCGGGAGTTGCACAATCTCATGGTCTAAGGAAATGATACTTGACATTTGGAAAAGCTCTAGCTAAACGAACTACACGATCTTTGAGCTATGCTTAGGATTGGGTCTTGTCCATCACATCATTCTCCTAATGATGTGATCCCGTTATCAATGACATCCAATGTCCATAGTCAGGAAACCATGACTATCCGTTGATCAACGAGCTAGTCAATTAGAGGCTCACTAGGGACATGTTGTGGTCTATGTATTCACACGTGTATTATGATTTCCGGATAATAATTATAGCGTGAATAACAGACAAATATCATGAACAAAGAAATATAATAATAACCATTTTATTATTGCCTCTAGGGCATATTTCCAACAGTCTCCCACTTGCACTAGAGTTCAATAATCTAGTTACATTGTGATGAATCGAACACCCATGGAATTCTGGTGTTGATCATGTTTTTCCCTAGGGAGAGGTTTAGTCAACGGATCTGCCACATTCAGGTCCGTATGTACTTTAGAAATATCTATGTCTCCATCTTGAACATTTTCATGAATGGAGTTGAAGCGACGCTTGATGTGCCTGGTCTTCTTGTGAAATCTGGGCTCCTTGGCTAGTGCAATAGCTCCAGTGTTGTCACAGAAGAGTTTGATCGGCCCCGACGCATTGGGTATGACTCTTAGGTCGGTGATGAAATCCTTCACCCAGATTGCTTCATGCGCTGCCTCCGAGGCCGCCATGTACTCCGCTTCACATGTAGATCCCGCCACGATGCTTTGCTTGCAACTGCACCAGCTTACTGCCCCACCATTCAAAATATACACGTATCCGGTTTGTGACTTACAGTCATCCAGATCTGTGTCGAAGCTAGCGTCGACGTAACCCTTTACGACGAGCTCTTTGTCACCTCCATAAACGAGAAACATGTCCTTTGTCCTTTTCAGGTACTTTAGGATATTCTTGACCGCTGTCTAGTGTTCCTTGCCGGGATTACTTTGGTACCTTCCTACCAAACTTACGGCAAGGTTTACATCGGGTCTGGTACACAGCATGGCATACATAATAGATCATATGGCTGAGGCATAGGGGATGACACTCATCTCTTTTATATCTTCTGCCGTGGTCGGGCATTGAGCCGAGCTCAATCTCACACCTTGCAATACAGGCAAGAACCCTTTCTTGGACTGATCCATATTAAACTTCTTCAATATCTTGTCAAGGTATGTGCTTTGTGAAAGACCTATGAGGCGTCTCGATCTATCCCTATAGATCTTGATGCCTAATATGTAAGCAGCTTCTCCAAGGTCCTTCATTGAAAAACACTTATTCAAGTAGGCCTTAATGCTGTCCAAAAGTTCTATATCATTTCCCATCAGAAGTATGTCATCTACATATAATATGAGAAATGCTACAGAGCTGCCACTCACTTTCTTGTAAACGCAGGCTTCTCCATAAGTCTGCATAAACCCAAACGCTTTGATCATCTCATCAAAGCGAATGTTCCAACTCCGAGATGCTTGCACCAGCCCATAAATGGATCGCTGGAGCTTGCATACCTTGTTAGCATTCTTAGGATCGACAAAACCTTCCGGCTGCATCATATACAGTTCTTCCTTAAGATAACCATTAAGGAATGCCGTTTTGACGTCCATCTGCCATATCTCATAATCATAGTATGCGACAATTGCTAACATGATTCGAACGGACTTCAGCTTTTCTATGGGAGAGAAAGTCTCATCGTAGTCAACCCCATGAACTTGCCGATAACCCTTAGCGACAAGTCGAGCTTTATAGATGGTAGCATTACCATCTGCGTCTGTCTTCTTCTTAAAGAACCATTTGTTTTCTATCGCTCGCCGATCATCGGGCAAGTCTATCAAAGTCCATACTTTGTTTTCATACATGGATTCTATCTCGGATTGCATGGCTTCAAGCCATTTGTTGGAATCTGGGCCCGCCATCGCTTCTTCATAGTTCGAAGGTTCACCGTTGTCTAACAACATGATTTCCAGGACAGGGTTGCCATACCACTCTGGTGTGGAACGCGTCCTCGTGGACCTACGAAGCTCAGTAGTAACTTGATCCGAAGTACCTTGATCATCATCATTAACTTCCTCTTCAGTTGGTGCTGGCACCACAGGAACATCTTCCTGAGCTGCGCTACTCACCGGTTCAAGAGGTAGTACTTCGTCAAGTTCCACTTTCCTCCCACTTACTTCTCTCGAGAGAAACTCTTTCTCTAGAAAGGACCCGTTCTTGGCAACAAAGATCTTGCCTTCGGATCTGAGGTAGAAGGTATACCCAATGGTTTCCTTAGGGTATCCTATGAAGACGCATTTTTCCGACTTGGGTTCGAGCTTTTCAGGTTGAAGTTTCTTGACATAAGCATCGCATCCCCAAACTTTTAGAAAAGACAGCTTAGGTTTCTTCCCAAACCATAATTCATACGGTGTCGTCTCAACGGATTTAGATGGTGCCCTATTTAAAGTGAATGTAGCTGTCTCTAGAGCGTATCCCCAAAAAGATAGCGGTAAATCAGTAAGAGACATCATAGATCGCACCATATCCAATAAAGTGCGATTACGCTGTTCGGACACACCATTACGCTGAGGTGTTCCAGGCGGCGTGAGTTGTGAAATGATTCCACATTTCCTTAAGTGCGTACCAAATTCGTGACTTAAATATTCTCCTCCACGATCTGATCATAAGAACTTTATTTTTCGGTCACATTGATTCTCTACCTCATTTTGAAATTCCTTGAACTTTTCAAAGGTCTCAGACTTGTGTTTCATCAGGTAGACATACCCATATCTACTTAAGTCATCAGTGAGAGTGAGAACATAATGATAAGCTCATTGGACCGCACACATCAGTATGTATGATTTCCAATAAGTTGGTTGCTCGCTCCATTGTTCCAGAGAACGGAGTCTTGGTCATTTTTCTCATGAGGCATGGTTCGCATGTGTCAAATAATTCATAATCGAGATACTCTAAAAGTCCATCAGCATGGAGCTTCTTCATGCGCTTGACACCAATGTGACCAAGGCGGCAGTGCCACAAGTATGTGGGACTATTGTTATCAACTTTACATCTTTTGGTATTCACACTATGAATATGTGTAACATCATGTTCGAGATTCATTAAGAATAAACCGTTGACCATCGGGGCATGACCATAAAACATATCTCTCATATAAATAGAACAACCATTATTCTCGGATTTAAATGAGTAGCCATCTCGTATTAAACAAGATCCAGATACAATGTTCATGCTCAAAGCTGGCACTAAATAACAATTATTGAGGTTTAAAACTAATCACGTAGGTAAATGTAGAGGTAGCGTGCCGACGGCGATCACATCGACTCTGGAAACATTCCCGACGCGCATTGTCACATCGTCCTTCGCCAGTCTCCGCTTATTCCGCAGCTCCTGCTTTGAGTTATAAATATGAGCAACGGCACCGGTATCAAATACCCAGGAGCTACTACGAGCACTGGTAAGGTACACATCAATTACATGTATATCACATATACCTTTAGTGTTGCCGGCCTTCTTGTCCGCTAAGTATTCGGGGCAGTTCCGCTTCCAGTGACCCTTCCCTTTGCAATAAAAGCACTCACTCTCAGGCTTGGGTCCATTCTTTGTCTTCTTCCCGGCAGCTGGCTTACCGGGCGCGGCAACTTCCTTGCCGTCCTTCTTGAAGTTCTTCTTACCCTTGCCTTTCTTGAACTTAGTGGTTTTATTCACCATCAACACTTGATGTTCCTTTTTGATCTCTACCTCTGCTGATTTCAGCATTGAATATACTTCAGGAATGGTCTTTTCCATCCCCTGCATATTGAAGTTCATCACAAAGCTCTTGTAGCTCGGTGGAAGCGACCTAAGGATTCTGTCAATAACCGCATCATCCGGGAGATTAACTCCCAGTTGAGTCAAGCGGTTGTGCAACCCAGACATTTTGAGTATGTGCTCACTGACAGAAGTATTTTCCTCCATCTTACAGCTGAAGAACTTGTCGGAGACTTCATATCTCTCGACCCGGGCATGAGCTTGGAAAACCATTTTCAGCTCTTCAAACATCTCATATGCTCCGTGTTGCTCAAAACGCTTTTGGAGCCCCGGTTCTAAGCTGTAAAGCATGCCGCACTGAACGAGGGAGTAATCATCAGCACGAGACTGCCAAGCGTTCATGACGTCTTGGTTCTGTGGGATGGGAGCTTCACCTAGCGGTGCTTCTAAGACATAATCTTTCTTTGCAGCTATGAGGATGATCCTCAGGTTCCGGACCCAGTCCTTATAGTTGCTGCCATCATCTTTCAGCTTGGTTTTCTCTAGGAATGCGTTGAAGTTGAGGTGGACATGAGCGTTGTCCATTTGATCTACAAGACATATTTGCAAAGGTTTTTAGACTAAGTTCATGATAATTAAGTTCATCTAATCAAATTATTTAATGAACTCCCACTCAGATTAGACATCCCTCTAGTCATCTAAGTGATACATGATCCGAGTCGACTAGGCCGTGTCCGATCATCACGTGAATCATCGGTGAACATCTCCATGTTGATCGTATCTTCCATACGACTCATATTCGACCTTTAGGTCTCTTGTGTTCCGAGGCCATGTCTATACATGCTAGGCTCATCAAGTTAACCTAAGTGTTTTGCCTGTGTAAATCTGTCTTACACCCGTTGTATGTGAACGTTAGAATCTATCACACCCGATCATCACGTGTTGCTTCGAAACGACGAACTTTCGCAACGGTGCACGGTTAGGGGGAACACTTTCTCGAAATTATTATGAGGGATCATCTTATTTACTACCGTCGTTCTAAGTAAACAAGATGCATAAACATAATAAACATCACGTGCAATTAAACAGTGACATGATATGGCCAATATCATATAGCTCCTTTGATCTCCATCTTCGGGGCTCCATGATCATCTTCATCACCGGCATGACACCATGATCTCCATCATCATGATCTCCATCATCGTGTCTCCATGAAGTTGCTCGCCAACTATTACTTCTACTACTATGGTTAACGGTTTAGCAATAAAGTAAAGTAATTACATGGCGTTAAATTATTGACATGCAGGTCATACAATAATTAAGACAACTCCTATGGCTCCTGCCGGTTGTCATACACATTGACATGCAAGTCGTGATTCCTATTACAAGAACATGATCTCATACATCACAATATATCATTCATCATTCATCACAACTTTTGGCCATATCACATCACAAATCATATGCTGCAAAAACAAGTTAGACGTCATCTAATTGTTGTTGCAAGTTTTACGTGGCTGCAATAGGGTTCTAGCAAGAACATTTTCTTACCTACGTAAAAGCCACAACGTGATTTGTCAACTTCTATTTACCCCTCATAAGGACCCTTTTCATCGAATCCGCTCCAACTAAAGTGGGAGAGACAGACACCCGCTAGCCACCTTATGCAACTAGTGCATGTTAGTCGGTGGAACCTGTCTCACGTAAGCGTACGTATAAGGTCGGTCCGGGCCGCTTCATCCCACAATACCGCTGAAGCAAAATAAGACTAGTAGTGGCAAGAAAGTTGACAACATCTACGCCCACAACAGATTTGTGTTCTACTCGTGCGAAGAGAACTACGCATAGACCTAGCTCATGATGCCACTGTTGGGGAACGTTGCAGAAAATAAAAAAATTCTACGGCTTCACCAAGATCAATCTATGAGTTTATCTAGCAACGAGAGAGAGGAGTGCATCTACATACCCTTGTAGATCGAGCGGAAGCATTCAAGAGAACGAGGTTGAGGGAGTCATACTTGTCGTGATCCAAATCACCGGAGATCCTAGCGCCGAACGGACGGCACCTCCGCGTTCAACACACGTACGGTCAGGGAGACGTCTCCTCCTTCTTGATCTAGCAAGGGGGAAGGAGAGGTTGATGAAGATCCAGCAGCACGACGGCGTGGTGGTGGATGCAGCAGCGATCTCGGTAGGGCTTCGCCAAGCGTCTGTGAGAGGGAGAGGTGTAGCAGAGGGAGAGGGAGGCGCCAAGAGCATGGGTGCGGCTGCCCTCCCTCCCCCCTCTTTATATAGGCCCCCTAGGGGGGCGCCGTCCCTAGGAGATGGGATCTCCAAGGGGGGGCGGCGGCCAGGGGGTGGCTTGCCCCCCAAGGCAAGTGGAGGCGCCCCTCACCCCTAGGGTTTCCAACCCTAGGCGTAGGGGGGGCCAAGGGGGGCGCACCAGCCCACCAGGGGCTGGTTCCCCTCCCACTTAAGCCCATGGGGCCCTCCGGGATAGGTGGCCCCACCCGGTGGACCCCCGGGACCCTTTCGGTGGTCCCGGTACAATACCGGTAACCCCCGAAACTTTCCCGATGGCCGAAACTTCACTTCCTATATATAATTCTTTACCTCTGGACCATTCTGGAACTCCTCGTGACGTCCGGGATCTCATCCGGGACTCCGAACAACTTTCGGTTTACTGCATACTTATATCTCTACAACCCTAGCGTCACCGAACCTTAAGTGTGTAGACCCTACGGGTTCGGGAGACACGCAGACATGACCGAGACACCTCTCCGGTCAATAACCAACAGCGGGATCTGGATACCCATGTTGGCTCCCACATGCTCCTCGATGATCTCATCGGATGAACCATGACGTCGAGGATTCAAGCAACCCCGTATACAATTCCCTTTGTCAATCGGTACGTTACTTGCCCAAGACTCGATCGTCGGTATCCCAATACCTCGTTTAATCTCGTTACCGGCAAGTCACTTTACTCGTACCGTAATGCATGATCCCATGACCAGACACTTGGTCACATTGAGCTCATTATGATGATGCATTACCGACTGGACCCAGAGATACCTCTCTGTCATACGGAGTGACAAATCCCAGTCTTGATTCGTTCCAACCCAACAGACACTTTCGGAGATACCCGTAGTGCACCTTTATAGTCACCCAGTTACGTTGTGACATTTGGCACACCCAAAGCACTCCTACAGTATCCGGGAGTTGCACAATCTCATGGTCTAGAGAAATGATACTTGACATTTGGAAAAGCTCTAGCTAAATGAACTACATGATCTTTGAGCTATGCTTAGGATTGGGTCTTGTCCATCACATCATTCTCCTAATGATGTGATCCCGTTATCAATGGCATCCAATGTCCATAGTCAGAAAACCATGACTATCCGTTGATCAACGAGCTAGTCAACTAGAGCCTCACTAGGGACGTGTTGTGGTCTATATATTCACACGTGTATTACGATTTCCGGATAATACAATTATAGCATGAATAACAGACAAATATCATGAACAAAGAAATATAATAATAACCATTTTATTATTGCCTCTAGGGCATATTTCCAACAATAGCAAGGCAGACCGACAAGAATGTAGGGACAGTGATGAAAAACTAGCATCCTATACTAAGCATTTAGGATTGCGGGCAAGGTACGACTGTAGCAACAATGACAGGCTATGCAACAGAATAGGAGTAACCGAACAGTAACATGCTACACTACTCTAATGCAAGCATTAGAGAGAAGAATAGGCGATATCTGGTGATCAAGAGGGGTGCTTGCCTGGTTGCTCTGGCAAGAAGGAGGGGTCGTCAACTCCGTAGTCGAAATGGGCAGCAACAGCGTCGGTCTCGTAGTCTACCGGAGAGAAGTGGGGGAATAAAAAATAAATACAGTGCAAACATAAGCAGGACGATGCAAGACATGACAATTAGCGGTGCTAGGTGTGCCCTAACGCAGTAGTAGGTGATACCAGCGAAAGGGGGAAACATCCAGGAAAGTATCCCCGATGTTACGCGTTTTCGGACAGATGAACCGGAGGTGAAATTTTATAGGTTCGCTATGCTAGGGATGTGTGGCCGACGAACGGGTTGTGCATTTGGATTCGTATCGTCATTCTGAGCAACTTTCATGTACAAAGTTTTTCCATCTGAGTTATAGATTATTTAATATTAATTTACAAAGTTTTAATTCATTTTTAGAATTAATAGAATTAATTTAATTAGAAAATGCCATTATGACGTCAACATGACATCAGGGTGATGTCAGCAGTCAACAGTCAGTTGAGTTGGTCAAACTGACGCGTGGGTCCCGCATG
This sequence comes from Triticum aestivum, assembly GCF_018294505.1. NCBI lineage: Eukaryota > Viridiplantae > Streptophyta > Magnoliopsida > Poales > Poaceae > Triticum > Triticum aestivum. The sequence goes on along the minus strand of NC_057798.1, from coordinate 677,688,691 downwards.
TCATAGGCCTAGATCAATAATCAAGTTTAATTAGTTAGATACATGATTAGGTTAATTAAGTTTAATTAAACTAGATTAATTAAGTTATTAATTAACTAATTATTTAATTAATTTCATTTTTTTAACAAACGTTCTGGGCTGGGACCCTTTCGTCATAGGACCAGAGGGCCTTAGCGGTTCGGGCGCGGCCCAGGCGAGGCCAACGGCGCGGTCGCCGGCCAGGGGATGCGGCGGAGGCCAGCGGGAGCTGGCGAGTACGGTGGCGCAGGGCAAGGCTAGGCGTGCGACCGGGGAGGCAGGGGCGCCCCGAGCGGCAGTGTAGGGGCGTGGCAACGGCGGGAGCCGAAGGCGCGGGGGCGGCCGAACGGGGCAGGGTGCGCGGGCGGGACATGGAGCGAACGGGGAGGCCGATGCACGACCGTGGTCGCGCGCTAAGCAGACCGACGGACGCGCGGTGGAGTGCGTCAGCGCGTGTGAGAACCCGGAATTAACTTCCAGACCCTCCTGTGTATATTTGTCAACCCCAGGATCATTGTTGACAACACAGCAAAATGATATCATCGCACAAAGCGTAAAAGGTATTACAAGTTTAAATATATCTTGCCACAAGGCATACATAGAGAAATGTCTCATGACATTTATTACAATCAAAAAGCAGCGGAAAGTACAATGTGTAGCGACTCCATCTCAGCCACAGGCAGTTGATGTAGTCCACGTGACCTCACTCCTACGGATCGCCATAGTTGTCATAGTCATCACCTTCGTCTTCATGGAACTCTGTTGTTCAACAAAAGTATTGCCATGAGTACATTAGGTACTCAACATGCCTCCCACGGGGAAGGACCTAATAGCTACATGTGGCTTCAAAGGAAGGTTGTATGGCTCATTTGCATAAAAACTAATTTTGTTTGAAATAACATAGTACTTGGATAATAGAAGTTTTAGATGAAAACATGTTTTATCTCCAGAATAACTTTCATCAAAGTGAGGATCCTCGATCAACTCACGTCCTTCATAGGTTTCAAGAATAGGGGCAAAGAGGGAATAAGCAAGACAGGTCTTGTACGTCAAGAAAGATTCATGTGTTGTCCATGACCGTGGACATGGCTATTTGAATAGTTTTACACTCTGCAGAGGTTGTACACTTTACCCACATGACACAATCCCGACTTGTTGCCACCAGTGGCCGCTGGTATAGTACTCCATTTGGTGTACCGACAGGGGGGTTGTGACGAGGTCTTTGGACTAGATCCCCCAAAGATGTGACAGGCCCACTGGGTCTGGTGCACGGAACTGAGAGTACGTCCTCAAACCGGTCCCCCCATCTGTGTCGAGGATACTCCTCGCAAGGCAGCTATCCCATCTGCGGTACGGCGACATCGACACCTAAGGCTGACTAGCTTACTTGACCAAGCTAGTGCCCATATAGCATGTGGATGTACTGTTATCACAATCTTCAAATCCAAGACTTATTAGGCCTTAAGCGGCACGGACGACTGATTTCCCCCTTCAACTCGTGAAGGGCAACCAATCGATCCTTCAATCCTTGATTCAGCTGTCGCCTGCACCAGTATTCAGATGGTAAGTTTCACCCAGAGTAGAAGAGGATAGAGAAGGTCAACAAAGGCCAACTAGCCTAGCTCAGCGTTAAGTTTCAACTGTCAATGACTCAGAGGTCATTCCACAAGGCACCTATAGGGTGATAAGCATGGCTAAGCATTTCTACTCTACCGGAACCTTATACTTCTACTTAGGTGTCAAGTAAATAGGCGACAAGCGGATCAAGGTAATGTGTCAATTGACACGCTAGCTACGAGAATTAAAATAGCATGCATATAGTAACAATAAAACTCAATGCAATTTTGTAAACCATAGGATAAGTATGATCAAGAAGGAGGCATGCCTTCGTTGTTGAGTCCTTCTTCGGTAACCTGTTTCTGTCCATGTCCAACACCGTCGTCACTCCCTACTCGTCATAATGATAGCAAAAGACAAACAAATAAATACCAAAGCAATAACAAATCCAAATAACATCCAAAACAATTTAAGAGTGGGTGGATAGCAAGATATTGATCAAGATGGAGACTCCGAAATGAGGTAGCACGATTGGATGTAAGAGAGAGGATTCATTGAAGTGACATGGTTGAGGTTGACACAACTAAGAAATACTTGGCGATCAAGACTAACGTTCCAATACGAATATGCAATTAAACACTGGTAGTGTCCACTACACATCTCGACAAACTATATAGGAAACTACTATCTAACAAACACAATGGCATCAACACACATGAAAAGGAACCATCCTATGCATTTAACCACACAATTTACAACATGACATGATGAAGGTAATAGTTAACCACAACTAGATATTTAGATAGAATCTAAATATTTATAATGGTCAATAGTAGTCAAACATATACATCAACTATATAATAATTCAAAAGGCAATAGTTCCGTAAGACAAACGAACAAACATTACAAACCATACTAGTTAAGCAATCAAAAATCACTCAACAACATGAATCGAATTGACCTAGGTCTAACCCTATAACATTATTAATATAAAATAGGATCAACTCTATTATAACAAACCAAGTCATTTGTCAAACAATTAACAAGAAACTATACAAGACATGGAACAAAAGAGTGAACTACTATCCACGCAGGATATGATTAAGATAAATAATCAACCACAAGTAAATATTTGGATGTATCCAAATATTTATAATGGTTAACAATAGGCAAAGACTAAACACCAATCATAACAACTATTAGCAAGCATTTCTATGACAAAAGACAAACCAATGCTATCACAAAACTAATTGTAAAATTAAATAACCAGGCACATCATACAAGGCATGTGAGTATAGAATCGTGAAGAGGTCTTATCTAATAACACAAGCATTAAACATATGAGTGACCATGAGAAGACACTTAAACTAGGACACTCTTTATAATAAAGGAAACAACTAATATCCAAATGACCTCTAGCAAAAATATGACCACAACATGATTAACAACAAAGCAACAATGTGCACTAAGCATATGAGAAAGACACAACTCAACTATTGAAAGGTAAACTATCCTAATCATGTGATGAGCTAATGCAACATGTACCAAACACTCATAACACTAACATCAGACAAGTCAAGCATATATGAGCAACACAAGTACAACTATAACACATGGAATATAATAACACATGAAAGATAACTAGCATGACTTGATGTCTAGACTTAGGCATACCACAAATGCAACAGTAAGCTAAACCAGATATGATGCTAAGCATAGATGATCATGACACGAGATGCCAAAATATGCTACTAATAAAATGCAATGTGTAACTATGAGATAACCTAGTGATAACAAGTGACCTAAAGATCAAGCACGACGTTAGCATACAACACTACCATGCTAGTTATGATAAATGAGAACATGGAAGCATACTAAGCACGTACAAAAGTATACAACTAGATCATCTCATCAACCAAATCAACATGTGTTATAGAAGCACATGAATAACAAGATGACATGCATGTCCTATCTAGTACGCCATACACTTGCAAGTACATAGATAGCTAGACAACTTAGGCATGACCTAGTACATGAATTGCTACGCACATGCTATACAACCTAATTATGCAATCACAATAACATGACATAGTATTGATAAAGCACAATTTACTCAATAGAAGAATGTATGAGACCAACAAACTACTATCATGTATATCTAACAATTAAAGGCTAACCAATGCATGAACATAATATATAAACTAGCAATGATATATATACCACATGTAGCCATATAACCAAAATATGCATTATACTTTGAGTAAGTAGTAACATGGCATGTCTAGCAACTAAGCATGTGCAACTACCATCCTAGGTAAACAAAACATCTAGGATAATTAACAAGAAGTATAAATTAAATTCTATGATACAAGCAATAACAATACAATTCTGAATCATGACATGAAGCAACCAACCACATAAAATAATGGATAACAAACATCTACAAAACAAGAGGATCATCTAGGCAATAGTATATTATGCGACAAGAACCACAATGGGTTTGTTCTCAAATAAGAAAGCATATCATTTGACTTCTAGAATAAAAGAACTATGCAACAACACATATGAAAAAAAATCTGAACATCAATCATAGACATGACAATGATTTCGAACCAATAGAACAAACATGCGACATGGATGGAAATGAATATTTAAGCCATATCTAAGATATCACCACGCTAATCAAAATTAAATAATCAATACATCAAGTATTTCATAATTAAAGAAATCAATCAAAAACAAAAATTCTACAAGGTTCTACGCACGGAGAATATCACTAGAAATCTATACACATTTTTAATATAGAACAACAAACAGTACCAAATATTTCTAAAATAATAAATAAAAGATTTCATCAATAATGATCTAAATCTAATTAAAACAATAACACCCGCCAAGCACGTACGAATAATGATAATCAAATACACCAATCAACTTCTACACGTGGTAAACATTCACAAACACTTGTACACTCACATAACACATGGCTACAAAATTATATGATATTTAGTAACTCAAAATCAATCTATATTAAAAAAACAAAGTACTATACATGACTATAATTCATAAATATTAGTACGCATGCATAAAAGGGAAATACGTGCTAACACAAATTATCGAGCCGAAACACCGTACAAGTATTTTTGCAATTTAAACAAGAGTAAACTAAATCTAGTAAATCATAGGACACACACAAATTATGAGATAGCTAGCACACACTCCTACGCGTATCAAGAACACAAGAAAATTACATATTAATAAATAGTTCGAGCAACAACCAAAAATCTATAATAAAACTCGATTAACCAAACAAGTAATCTAACTCCACTATGGGATTGCTACAGCCATATAAACGTTACTGGGGTCAAGATCAAACAATGAACAAAAATGATGGAAATATGACCATGACCTACAGTTTATGCGACGGATAGCATCAACGTGCCCAACAATAAAAATAGGAGGAACTATGATGTCTAGGAGATAACTTGAATGATGTTTTGAAGTCGCACAAAAGGAATTGGATAGTTGCTCACCGAGTTTGACAGAACGAGGCGAAGAACTCGACGAACAGTGTTGACGTACATGTGAAATTCTTCGTGTGTGGTCGACCGATCACGTTCTTTCTTCTCTGAATGGATTCATGGTATGCAGAAGAAGAACTGGACGCAAGGGTTTGGATGGAGATGGGCTGCGTCAACGGGATCGAACATCGCGTCTATGGAGCATCATTTCTTTGCAGAGTGTTCTGGAGAGAAGAGAGGCGGGAGTTTGTGCGGGAATGGAAGAGGAGGCAGAGGCACACATATATATACTCACGGATTTGAGAATGGTGGAGAGTTAAGGGAATTAGAGGAGGGGTGCGTGGTGGCTGTAAGTTTTCTGTATGTTTGCTCTTCTGTGCTAATGTTGTGAGCCTGTACGTGCGTGAGTGGAGGAGATGAAGCGATTGGGCTGGCGGTGGGAGATGGGCAAGTGGAGAGAAAGAGAAATAAGGGAAGGGAAGAGTCAAGCAGAGGAATTAAAGGAAGGTGCTGCCGTTTCCTCTCATGACGTCTCCCTCCGTAAGTTTCTCTAATGGATGTACATGTTTTTTTTTGAGGGAATAATGGATGTACATGTACGTGCAGAAGAATGGTTCAGCCAGGAGGTATATATGATATGGGCTAAGGGCCCATGTGGAAAATAAAGGAAGAAAACAAAAGAGAGGAGATGGACTTTGGCCCATTCGGTTGAGAAAGAAATGGAGTTAGATAAAAAAAAGTGACACAGATTGGCCTAGATAATTCTGCCCATAGTTAGACAGATGGAAAACAGTTATCCTAGGAGAAAATTATAGAAGAATCGAATTAGACTTTCTAAAAGAAAAATCTAGAAAAGGAAGAGAAGATCAAGCAACAATCAAAAGAAGTTCCAAAATACAATGCGCATAATTTAATATGCTGAAGGGAGAAAAACAAAACCCACCTAAAAGAGAAGGACAAAAATCAATTTAAATTTAGGTTCGCATTAGATCAAGTTAAATCCTCAAAATTATAAAAGTCCAATTTAAGCTTTGTTACCAAATAAAACAAATGAAACTTTCTCGCCCTGATTTTTGGTAAACTTTTTCTTAAAACATTCCGAAAATTGGGATGTTACAACGCGGGCGATGAGAGCGGTGACCGCACGACGGCCAGGTGCGCAGGGAGCAGAGAAGGAGAGGACGGGGCCTCACAGCGGTCGTAGGGACTGGGCAGCGGGGCGTGGGGAGGTAGACGGGGACGACGGCGTCGGAGAGGAGGCAAGCCGGGGACGGGGCGACATCAGCGTGGTCGACGGCGGCATGGTAGGACCCGGGCGATGAGCTTTGCCGGCGGGGTGGACCTCGGGCGTAGGGAATGGCATTGGGGACGGCGAGATGGCGACGAGGTAGTCCTGGGCGTGATGGCAAGGGCGAGGCAGCGCCGGCGCCAGGTTCGAAGCGGCGGCGAGGGGGTGGCCTCGATGCCCCGATCCGATCTGGATCGAGGGAGGGAGGCAGAGGGGGAGAGAGTGGCTGCGAGTGGGGGTGGGGGTTAGGGTTTGACCGGGGGTGGGGTTATGGTGGAGTGAGGGGGTGGCCTGGGCCGGTTTGGGCCGGCCTGGCTAGCAGCTGGGCCGACTGGCCCAGTGGGGGGTTCCTTTTTCTTCTGTTTTGTTTTGTTTTTACTTTTTATTTACTTTACTTTTTCTGTTTTAGTTTTGTTTCCTATTATTTTAGTTTTAGTAAAATATACACTTAGTAGCTAAATTAGTATTTCAACTTAGTCCATAGTCACAAGAAGTCTAGTCCTCAAATAAATTAGTTTCATATTTTATTTATTACAAAAGGTATTTAAATAATTGTTTTTGCTGTTGTTTTATTCGTCTTATAGTATTTAAACATTATATAAAGGTGTAGTTTCTCCCCCATAATTACCTATACAATATTTGTTTCACTCCGAACATTTTAGTTGTAATATTTGGAAACTTTTATTGTTTGCTTGCTTTTGGATTTGAATTTGAATCGGTTTTGAACTAACGCGAGATTAACAACAGTAATCGTGGTGACGTGGCAACATTAACGTGGGATTACTGTAGCCTAAATACCCGGGCGTCACATTATGAAAGATCAATTCTCCAGCCTTCCTAGTGAAGATGTCGCTACTCATCTAAACAACTTTGTTGATTTGTGTGATAGGCAAAAGAAGAAAAACACAGATAATGATATTGTTAAATTGAAGTTATTTCCGTTTTCACTTAGAGATCGTGCTAAAACTTAGTTTTCGTCTTTGCCTAAGAATAGTATTGATTCATGGAATAAGTGCAAAGATGATTTTATCTCTAAGTATTTTCCTCCCGCTAAGATCATCTCCCTTAGGAACGATATTATGAATTTTAAGCAACTTGATCATGAACATGTTGCACAATCTTGGGAGAGGATGAAACTAATGATTCGCAATTGCCCTACACATGGTTTGAATTTATGGATGATCATACAAAAATTTTATGCCGGATTGAATTTTGCATCTAGAAATCTTTTAGATTCGACCGCGGGAGGCACTTTTATGGAAATCACTTTAGGAGAAGCTACTAAACTCCTTAATAATATTATGGTTAATTATTCTCAATGGCACACCGAAAGATCTACTAGTAAAAAGGTTCATGCAATACAAGAAATTAATGTTTTGAGTGGAAAGATGGATGAACTTATGAAATTGTTTGCTACTAAGAGTGCTCCTATTGATCCTAATGATATGCCTTTGTCTACCTTGATTGAGAACAATAATGAATCTGTGGATGTGAATTTTGTTGGTAGGAATAATTTTAGTAACAACGCGTATAGAGGAAACTTTAATCCTAGGTCATTTCCTAGTAATTCCTCTAATAATTATGGTATTCCTACAACAACTCTTATGGAAATTTTAATAAGATTCCCTCTGATTTTGAGAATAGTGTTAAAGAATTTATGATCTCTCAAAAGAATTTCAATGCTTTGCTTGAAGAAAAATTGCTTAAAGTTGATGAATTGTCTAGGAACATTGATAGACTTTCTCTTAATGTTGATTCTTTGAAACTTAGATCTATTCCACCTAAGCATGATATCAATGTGTCTCTCAAAGCCATGAGAATTTTCATTTATGAGTACAAAGAAAGAACTGCTAGGATGCATGCTAAGAAAGATTGCTTTGTAAAAGCGTGTTCTTCTAGTTTAAAATAATGATGAAGATCTAAAAATTATTGATGTATCCCCCATTAAATCTTTGTTTTTCAATATGAATCTTGATAATGATGGGACTGAAGATGAGTCAACTTTAGTTAAAAGGCGTCCCAATGATTCGGAGTTTTTAGATCTTGATGCTAAATTTGGTAAAAGTGGGATTGGAGAGGTGAAAACTTTACATAGCAATGAGCCCACTATTACAGATTTCAAGGAATTTAATTATGATAATTGTTCTTTAATATATTGTATTTCCTTGTTGCAATCCGTGTTGAATTCTCCTCATGCTTATAGTCAAAATAAAGCTTTTGCTAAACATATCGTTGATGCCTTAATGCAATCTTATGAAGAAAAACTTGAATCAGAAGTTTCTATACCTAGAAAACTTTATGATGAGTGGGAACCTACTATTAAAATTAAAATTAAATACCATGAATGCTATGCTTTGTGTGATTTAGGTGCTAGTGTTTCCACGATTCCAAAAACTTTATGTGATGTGCTAGGTTTTCATGAATTTGATGATTGCTCTTTAAACTTGCACCTTGCGGATTCCACTATTAAGAAACCTATTGGAAGGATTAATGATGTTCTTATTGTTGAAAATAGGAATTATGTGCTCGTAGATTTTATCGTTCTTGATATAGATTACAATATTTCATGTCCTATTATTCTTGGTAGACCTTTCCTTAGAACGATTGGTGTAATTATTGATATGAAGAAGGGAATATTAGATTCCAATTCCCATTAAGGAAAGGCATGGAACACTTTCCTAGGAAGAAAGTTAAATTACCTTATGAATCTATTATGCGAGCCACTTATGAATTGAATGCCAAGGATGGCAATACTTAGATCTATTCTCGCTTTTATGCCTAGCTAGGGGCGTTAAACGTTAGCGCTTGTTGGGAGGCAACCCAATTTTATTTTTATTCCTTACTTTTTGCTTCTATTTATTAATAAATATTTCATCTAGCTTCTGTTTAGATGTGTTTTCATATTTTAATTAGTGTTTGTGCCAAATAAAACCTATAGGATAACCTATGGTAATAGTTAATTTGATTCTGCTGAAAAACAGAAACTTTGCGCTCACGAGAACAAATTCAATAAATCACAGAAACACGATTTTGCGTTTATTCTTTTTCTGTAGATCAATAGACAAATTTCCTAGGACGTACTATTTTGGTAGGATTTTTAGAGTTCCATAAGTATTTGAAAGTTACAGACTTCTACAGACTATTCTGTTTTTGGTGTGTTGTTTGCTTATTTTGATGCATCTATGGCTAGTATCGGGGGGTATGAACCATAGAGAAGTTGGAATACAGTCGGTTTAACACCAATATAAATAAAGAATGAGTTCATTACAGTACCTTATGTGGTGGTTTTCTTTCTTGCACTAATGGAGCTTATGAGATTTCCTGTTGAGTTTTGTGTTGTGAAGTTTTCAAGTTTTGGGTAAAGATTTGATGGACTATGGAATAAGGAGTGACAAAATCCTAAGCTTCGGTATGCCCATGGCACCCCAAGATATTCAAGGACAACCAAAAGCCTAAGCTTGGGATGCCCCGGAAGGCATCCCCTCTTTCGTCTTCGTCTATCGGTAACTTTACTTGGAGCTATATTTTTATTTGCCACATGATATGTGTTATGCTTGGAGCGTCTTGTATGATATGAGTCTTTGACTTTTAGTTTAACACAATCATCCTTGATGTACACACCTTTTGAGAGAGACACATGATTTGGAATTTATTAGAATACTCTATGTGCTTCACTTATATCTTTTGAGCTAGATAGTTTTGCTCTATGTGCTTCACTTATATTTTCTAGAGCACGGTGGTGGCTTTATTTTGAAGAAATTGTTGATCTCTCATGCTTCACTTATATCAATTTGATAGTACTTTAGAACAACATGGTATTTGCTATGGTTATAAATTTGGTCCTAGAATGATGAGCATCCAAGTTGGGTATAATAAAAACTATCATAGAAAGTGCATTAAAAACTATGATCAATTTGATGCTTGATAATTGTTTTGAGATATAAAGGTGGTAATGTTAGAGTCGTGCTAGTCGGGTAATTATGAAATTGATAAATACTTGTGTTGAAGTTGGCAAGTCCCGTAGCATGCACGTATGGCAAAAGTTGTATGAAAAATTTGTTGCATGGGGTGCTCTTTTAATTGTCTTCCTTATGAGCGGCGGTCGGGGATATGGTATTTTCCTACCAATCTATCCCTCTAGGGGCATGCGTAGTAGTACTTTGCTTCGAGGGCTAATAAACTTTTGCAATAAGTATATGAGTTCTTTATGACTAATGTGAGTCCATGGATATACGCACACTTACCCTTCCACTTTGCTAGCCTTTATTATGCCGCGCAACCTTCACCCGTATCATGCACCCATTATTTACCTTCCTCAAAACAGCCACCGTACCTACCTATTATGGCATTTCCATAGCCATTCCGAGATATATTGCCATGCAAATTTCCACCGTTCTGTTTATTATGACACACTCCATCATTGTCATATTGCTCTTTGCATGATCATGTAGTTGACATCGTATTTGTGGCAAGGCCACCTTCATAATTGTTCATACATGTCACTCTTGATTCATTGCATATCCCGGTACACCGTCGGAGGCATTCACATAGAGTCATATTTTGTTCTAAGTATTGAGTTGTAAATCAATAAAAGTGTGATGATCTTCATTATTAGAGCATTGTCCCAAGTGAGGAAAGGATGATGAAGACTATGATTCCCCCACAAGTCGGGATGAGACTTCAGACTTTATAAAATAAAAGAGGCCAAAGAAGCCCATACAAAAAGAGGCCAAAGAAGCCCATCAAATAAAAAAATGAAATGAGAGAAAAGAGAGAAGGGACAGTGCTACTATCTCTTTTCCACACTTGTGCTTCAAAGTAGCACCATGATATTCATGACAGAGAGTCTCCTATGTTGTCACTTTCATATACTAGTGGGAATTTTTCATTATAGAACTTGGCTTGTATATTCCAATGATGGGCTTCCTCAAAACGCCCTAGGTCTTCGTGAGCAAGCAAGTTGGATGCACACCCACTTAATTTCTTTTGTTGAGCTTTCATATATTTATAGCTCTAGTGCATCCGTTGAATGGCAATCCCTACTCACTCACATTGATATCTATTAATGGGCATCTCCATAGCCCATTGATACGCCTAGTTGATGTGAGACTATCTTCTCCCTTTTTTGTCTTCACAACCACCACCATATACCACATGTAGTGCTATGTCCATGTCTTGCGCTCATGTATTGTGTAAGAGTTAAAAAGGCTGAAGCGCGTTAAAAAGTATGAGCCAATTGTTCGGCTTGTCATCGGGGTTGTGCATGATGGGAGTATTTTGTGTAATGAAAATGAAGCATGGTCTAACTATATGATTTTGTAGGGATAAGCTTTCTTTGGCTATGTTATTTTGATAAGACATGATTATTTGTTAGTATGCTTCAAGTATTATTATTTTTATGTTTTATAAGCTTTCATCTTGAATCATTTGGATCTGAACAATCATGCCACAATAAATAAAATTACATTGAGAATTATGCTAGGTAGCATTCCACATCAAAAATTCTGTTTTTATCATTTACCTATATTAGAAATCCTGAATGCACTAAAGTGCATTGTAGGATGTCTTGGCCGTAAGCTAACCATTCTCATGCGACCTTTAGTCTCGATCCACTGAGGCAAACATTCATCGGGAGTCCCTATTGAAGAACATCGTATAGTAACATACTTAGCAATGAAGTTTAGCTTAAAAATAATGTATGCGAAAGATGCACTGAGGAAAAATAGTAAAAAAATCTTACCATCTTTCCTAAATAGATTTGACCGTAGTTTAATACGATCACTATTGGTCGCACATTTTGAGTACTAAGATTTTCAAATTCAGGAAAATAATTTCTCTTGATAGCATCAAGATCCTCAAGCCATGAAACATAATGACTTATCTCCTCGCAGTTTAGTTCAGCCCCGGGACAATGGACGGTCCTGTCTACCAAGCACTGGAAATGTTTGCTTGAATGGAAATAAGTTGTCAATAGAAATTAGTTGTCAACTATTTTTGAAAAAACAATATCGAAGACAGAAATATGGTTGAGAAACTCACATAATGGTAGAACTGGAGGCATCTGCACATCGACTCAAATGTCTCTATTACCTTCAATATCATCTTCGGGACGAATATCAAAAGTGATAAACATATCAGAGTCAAATGCATAAGCCTTGCATAGTGATTGCCAAGTTTTGCATTCAAAATGGGTGTAGGTGTCTTGATTATATATTTTAACGTCGAAGGTATAACCATGCTTGGTCTTCAAGTAAACTCTCTTTACCTCCATAGTTTTGTTAGGACTGAAACCTATCTTATCCAAGACAAAAATTCTTGCATTGAAGGGGATACGCTAGTAGAATAGTGAAAATTTAAAATAATAAGTTGAAGCAAATGAAGCATATATATAAGTCATGCTTAATTACCAAAAAAATACTTGTCGTTGTGACTTACTGTATCCACTTCGAAGGTCTCATCTAGCTTGATGCTGAAGCGCCTATCATCAACTAGGAAATTTTTGTCGCATAGGCTGCATTGGTCTTCGCAGTTTTCACACATAATGAAATTATTTTCATCGTCAGATGATATTTCCTATGTTCATAGGTGAAACATTAAACACTTATTAGTTATATTAATTCAACTAATTAAACTAGTTCTATTAATTCAACTAGCTAGTTCAACTAATTAATTCAACTAAGCACTTACTAAAAATATACCTAAATAAAGTAGCTCCTAATTCAACTAATTCAACTAACTAGTTCAACTAATTCAACTAAACTAGTTCTATTAATTTTCTTACTAAAAATAAAGTAGCTACTTCTATATACTAAAATTTTAATTAGATGATCAAATCTCATATACCTAAATTTAATATATATCTAATTTATCTAACATTAATATAAATTCATCTGTAACTAAAAGTATAAAAAACTAACTCATCTAATATTATCTAATTCATATATAATCTAAAATTTATATAATCTAACATTTTGACTTTAAACATTTGTGTGTGTGTGTGTATTTGTGTGTGCGTGTGTGCATGTGCACAGAGGCCGCCGGCGAGCGGCAGGGGGCCGGCCAGGGCGCGTGGTGGATTGATCTTACAGTGGGGCGACTACGGGACGAGCGCGACGGCGACAGGGGCGGCGCAGGGCCGGCGACGGGGGCGGCGCGGCCGGGGGTGGCGACAGGGCCGGGGGGCGGCGACGAGGGCGGCGACGACAGCGACGGGGGCGCCGACGATGGCGACAGGGGCGGTGCACGGACGGGGGCGACGAACAGATGAAGATGATAACTAAAATTTTCGTAAGTGCTGCTTATATAGGGGAGGCCTTTAGTACCGGTTGGAGACAGGAACTGGTACTAAAGGTCAAATTTGGCCAGGCCAAGCGGCGGGAAGCGACCCCCTTTTGTACCGGTTCGTGGCACCAACCGGTACTAAAGACCCGCCCTTTAGTACCGGTTGGAGCCAATAACCGGTACTAAAGAGGGTGCGCTCTAGTTCCGTGGTGCACAATATTTAGTCCCACCTCACCGAGCGAATGGCACTGGTTTATAAACCCAACCACGGCTGCTCCTTCGAGCTCCTCTCTAATGCAGGACTCTGGGCCTAACTTTGTCGCGTTCCCATGTGAGCCTGCTGGGCCTTATGGGCCTGCATAAGCATGCCCAAGGCTAAGCAAGCCCACTGGACAGCACGGAAATAATTTTTTAATATTTTTTTCTTTTGTGGTTTATATATTTTCTTCTATTTATTTTTGAGTAGTTTTTTGCTGTATTTAAATTTGAATAGTTTGAATTGTGCATCTGAATGCAGAAAAATTCTAGAGTTGTAGTAAGTTATTAAAATATCGAATAGCCGGTGTAATAGATGAGTTTTCGTCCGAAACCCTAATACTTCGAAAGAGATTGTCCAGTTTGTACACGAAGTGCCTCCAAATTTTGCTGTAACCCTCTCTATTTTTTTGCACATGCTATGCGGGTGAAATGATGATACCTTGCCAAGTTTCAATACTTTCAGAGTTCATTTTGTAGTACTTTTCAATTTCACGGTCATTTAGCTCTCAAAACAAATTAGTAAATGCATCAAAAATAGCAAATTATGTCATAAAGGGTTGAAAGTTGATGATGTGGATTTGAATTGTGCATTTGAAAGCCAAAAAAGTTCAGAGTTGTAATAAGTTATTAAAATACTGAATAGCCGGTGTAACAGATGAGTTTTTGTCCGAAACCCTGATACTTCGAAAGAGATTGTCCAGTTTGTACACGAAGTGCATCCAATTTTTGCCGTAACCCTCTCTACTTTTTTTCACATGATACGCGGGTGAAATGATGATACCCTGCCAAGTTTCAATATTTTCAGAGTTCATTTTGTAGTGCTTTTCAATTTCATGGTCATTTAGCTCTCAAAACAAATCAGTAAGTGCATCGAAAATAGCAAATTATGTCAGAAAGGGTTGAAAGTTGATGACGTGGATTTGAATTGTGAATCTGAACATAGAAAAAGTCCGGAGTTGTAATAAGTTATTAAAATATTGAATAGCCGGTGTAACAGATGAGTTTTCGTCCGAAACCATTATACTTCGAAAGAGATTGTCCAGTTTGTACACGAAGTGCATCCAATTTTTGTCGTAACCCTCTCTACTTTTTTGCGGATGCTATGTGGGTGAAATGATGATACCTTGCCAAGTTTCAACCTTTTCAGAGTTCATTTTGTAGTGCTTTTCAATTCCATGGTCATTTAGCTCTCAAAATAAATCAGTAAATGCATCGAAAATGGCAAATTATGTCAGAAAGGATTGAAAGTTGATGACGTGGATTTGAATTGTGCATTTGAACGCCGAAAAAGTCCGGAGTTGTAATAAGTTATTAAAATATTGAATAGCCGGTGTTACAGATAAGTTTTCATCCGAAACCCTGATACTTCGAAAGAGATTGGTCGGTTTGTACACGAAGTGCATCCAGTTTTTGCCGTAACCCTCTCTACTTTTTTGCCCATGCTATGCGTGTGAAATGATGATACCTTACCAAGTTTCAACCTTTTCAGAGTTCATTTTGTAGTGCTTTTCAATTTCACGATCATTTAGCTCTCAAAACAAATCAGTAAATGCATCGAAAATAGAAAATTATGTCAGAAATGGTTGTAAGTTGATGACATGGATTTGAATTGTGCATCTGAACACAAAAAAATCCAGAGTTGTAATAAGTTATTAAAATATTGAATAGCATGTGTAACAGATGAGTTTTTCATCCCAAACCCTGATACTTCGAAAGAGATTGTCCAGTTTGTACACGAAGTGCATCCAGTTTTTGCCGTAACCCTCTCTACTTTTTTGCACATGCTATGCATCGAAAATAGAAAATTATGTCAGAAAGGGTTGAAAGTTGATGACGTGGATTTGAATTGTGCATCTGAACGCAAAAAAGTCTGGAGTTGTATTAAGTTATTAAAATTGTGTAAACATGTAAAAATATACATAAAAATACATTGATCAGTACCACCTTTCAGCCAAAACGCGCTACTGCTACAGAGAAATACATCAAAATACATTGATCATCAATGATCTTTTGTGTACAATCTGAATTGTCAATATGAGTCCTCACCGGTTTAGAAACCGGAGAAGACTCATATTGTGGCCACAAATTCTACACATAGAGTTCAATGAAGACCAAGTGGTTGTGATAGTTTGAGAAGTAATATATTTAAGGTGGTAAAGACTCTGTTAGCGGAGCGAGGTGGGACTAAAAAACCGCTGCAGAATGAATCAACTAGAGACCTCTAGTACCGGTTTGTGGCATAAATCGGTACTAAAGGTACTGGTGGGGCCCCAGCCTGAGCACAGCATGCAACAGCCTCTTTAGTACCGGTTCGTGGCATGAACCGGTACTAAAGGTTCACCATGAACTGGTACTAATGATCTCCGCCCCCTAGCCGTTGGGACCGACCCTAATGATCACATTAGTGCCAATTTTGTTACAAACCGGGACTAATGTGCTTCACATTAGGCCCTTTTTCTACTAGTGGCTCTTGGCCTCGAGGAAGTAATTGATAATGCTCTAGCTGTGGACACACCGGGTTCGGTAATTCTGGAGTATATTTTGTGTCATCCTACCCGGAGATCTCCCGTCCTAGGGGGGCTCGGACTTCAGGAATCAATTGTCATTGCATGTTGGTATATAGGGTGGAAAAGACGTGAAATGGTTAGGGGGGAATCGGTGGCAGCCCCTCTAGAACTGCTTTTGCAATTGAAGCATTGACAACGAATTATGAAGTTTCATCTCACCCTAGTGCACCGCATGAAATATCTTGGACAAAACCTAGACCTGGATGCTACAAACTAAATACGGATGTTGCATTCCATGATAATGGTATAGGTGCAGTAGGGATTGTCTTGCGAAATAGCATTGGTGAAGCGGTTGCTAGTACAACTTGTCTATTTGTCTCTACTCTTGATGCCACCTCAACAGAAGCTTTGGCAATGTTGAAGGGGCTGGAGCTGCTCGAGAGGTTGGGTTGCACAAATATTATCATTGAATATGACTCGTTGGAATTGATAAATGCATGCAAGGGTGAGGTTGATATGTTTAGTCCATATACTGCAACCTTGCTGGAATGCTTTGCGAAAGCCCAGACGATTGATGGTATCTCTTTTGAGTTTTGTCCCAGGGAAGCTAATCAGGTGGTTCATCATCTTGCAAAACATGCTTATGATAATCTGTTAGAGTTTAGCTGGGAGGTTGTTCCACCATCCTTTTTATTGCCTTATGTTTTACATGATGTAACCCTGTTGACAAAGCAATAAATCATCGAGAGGCTTTCCCACTCAAAAAAAGCTAAGCTTCTGACATTTGACAAAGTCTCAATGGATGTAAGCTGGTTATTAGGCCAAAGTGGTGGGCTCAGCTTGTTTCCTTGCCAACCAGAGTTCAATCCCCCATAGACGCACATTATTTCTGATCATTGGATGAAGTTCAAGCGTTTCTATTGATTTGATAAACCTTAAGTTTATCCACTTGAGTAAACTTCTGCACTTGGGGGGCAAACAACTTCCTAACTGAGAGGAAGACTAACCCTAAAAACCTAAATCCTTGAAGCCCCAACCCCCGTTACTAGTTTCCTACAATGTTCTTGTAACGCCCTGTTATGCCTGGCGGTATCAAGACTGACCCCACAGACCAACACTAGTCTTTTTTACGCACTTTGTCCTCACTCATGTGTACCCGGGAGCTACTTCCCGGTTGGTCACCCATCCTAGAATTACCCCAAGACAAGCACACTTAACTTTGGAGTTCTTTTCGAATGGGCTCCCGGAAAAGAAGGAATTCCTTATTTATATTAATAGTCTATCATTCCTATTAAGTTAGGCTCTCACAACTCTCTCTCTCTCTCTCTCTCTCTCTCCTCTCTCTCTCTTTCTCTCTCTCTAACCCTACCCTCCACACAAACGATCTGCCTCCACTGGACAAGTCCGCCTCCGTTGCCACTAGCTAGCTCTTCTACCAGTGCCGGACCAGTGAACATCCCTTCTCTTACAGTGTGGAACACATGTGTTAGAAGCTCCAGAATAGAATGTGTTGCATGAGCAGCGAGCACCACACTTGTGTTACTGCGGCTCGTGGGACGGGGCGGGGTCCCCGCAAGAATAAATTACTTGACGGGTAGCAGGGACACAGACGAGGATGAGAAGCGGACATAGATGGGTTTCACAGGGACGAGGATGACAGGGCAATAACCGATCGGTTTCTACCTATTGCCATCTTGAGATGAGATGAGAGAGACGAACGAGTGAAGGAAAGCGATGCAATATGTATAACATATGAGAAATAGGGGGTGATGCGGTTGTTTTACACGTGGGCCCCATGACATAGGGGGTTATCACGACCGATCTACGCCAGCTCCAGATCGCCCGTCTGATTCCAAACTTTTACCATAGCATATGCTACCAGATTTGATAGAAAATTATCCTACCCACTTTCACCTTTAGCCGAGCCTCTGTCGAGTACATCCACATTATAGATTTTTACATGATATTCTACGACTATAGCTCAGTTTTTCTTTTGGGGCGATAACTATAGCTTAGCTAGCTACAACATAGAGTCGCCTCAAGGGGGCCTGGTAGTGGGTCGGCCCACTAGAGAGTCGTTGGGATGGTTCATTCCCTTGTCTAGTTACTTTCTTCTATTTTCTCTCTCAAACAAAGTTACTTTGTTCTATTCGTTTTTCTCATTTTTTGAAATATTCTAAGAACACACATTTCAAAAATTAATTTACTTAAATTTTAAAAATCGTCCACCTCACATTTTAAACATGTTTATGTAGTATAAAATTTGGTTGGCACATTTTTTGGAAAATGTTTGTAGCATTTAAAAAATGTTCATAATTTTTTTAAATGTTCACAGATTTTAGAAACATGACCATTACAATTATTTTAAATGCCCATGAAAAGGTAAAAAATAGTCACATGTTTTTTTAAAACCAAAACGTTAAATAAAACATTGTTCATGAAATTTAATGTTCGCATGCTTAAAAATTATGTTTTTCACATTTTTAAAAAATGTTCATAAAATTTAAAAATTGTTCCCACCGTTTTAGATAATTTTTCTTAACATATAATAAAAGTGTGTACCATTTAAAAAATGCTGCAACACCTAACAAAATGTTTGCATGTTTTACAAAAATATTTATGACATTCTTGAAAAATGTTCACAAGTGTGTTTCATGTGTTTGCAAAAAAATGTTCAATGTGCATTTTGCAAAATGTTCAACATTTATGTGAAATACGTTTCTAACCTATATATGTAAATCGGTCAACGTGTATTTGAAGAAGTCATTATGTGTTTGAAAAATGGAAAAAAATGAAAAGGGGGAAAAAGACAAAAAAATGAAGAAAAATGGAAGAAACCAATAAACCCAAAAAAATAGAGAGAAACAATGAAAAACAAAATAAAAAACTCGGAAGGTTCTAAAACCGGTCTGAACTTTCAAAATTACTCCCTCAGTAAAGAAATATAAGAGCGTTTAAATCACTAAAGTTTAAAACAGAGGGAGTACTTGTTGGTCGGTCTTTATATTGTCGGAAAACGCTTGTAATCATCTGGTCAATGAATGCGTTGGAAATCAACCACCCTATGCTCTCACCACGCATCCCTTCTGGCCCACCCTCTCCATCTCCCTTCCAACCTTATCTATAGTTCTACACGATGTTGTCATCTCTTCCAGAAATTTCTCGGCAGTAAGCCCATCCTATCCCTTTCATCTCCCTCTAATTTTGACCCCCAACTTCTCTCTCCCTCGCCTCTCTCAATCCAACCCCACACTATGAGCCCGAACTATTACAGGAGTCATCCAGTTGCTGCAGAGCAAGCCATCAGCGTCGCTCCGCTGCAGGAAAGCATGCTGTTGCGCTGCTGCAACTGAGGAGCAGCTGCTCACATCAGAGTGCTTCAAAGGAAGGGGCCACCACTACGAAACTTCGTTGGCGCTGCCCATCGGAACATAGTCGTTGTCAATGGCGACTTTGTGCTTCTGCAACATGGGTAATGTTGCTGAGACATCGCTGATGTTTTCTGGAACATGGGCGATGTTGCAAAAGGGCTTTGTGTAATAAAAATGTTTCTGCAACAAGAACTCTGTTGCAAAACAAACCTGCAACAAGACCTATGTTGCGAAAAAATTCTATAATAAGATCTTCGTTACAACTTTTTTCTGCAACAAGCATCCTCTTGCAGTGGCCTTTCTGCAACACCACCCCTATTGCAAAGGGAGGTTGCACATGTGGGTATATCAGAAGGCCATCCAATGGTCGGCGAGGTGGCGGATCTTTTTCCAGTATCCGCCGGCCGACGGGTTGACCTATATTGTCTGGAAAAAAGTAAGCGATTTTATAGCTATTGCATTCCGACCGGTGGGGTCCAAACTGAGCTTTGCTAACCGTGGTCTGAACGAGAAAACAACCCGTAGCACCAAGCACCACGGTCCACGACGCCGGCGGCACACCGCCACCGCTCGAAATCCCAGCAAGGTAGCCAGTGCCCCAAATAAATCGTCTCAACTAAATCAGCGGCTTGGGCGCGATGCTTGCGCTCAGATCGGGTATACTCTCGTCAGATCATGCCCAACTCCTTGTGCAGGACTCGGCTCACCACCTGCTCGACGGAATGCCTGGCTGGGCACGCCGCATGTAAGTACCCCGTTGCGAACTCCGTCCAGTTACTTCTTTGACTGACAATCGATTGCGCGCGCCTCTGCTAGTCTGCTGTGACAGCGTTTTCTCGAGGAAATTTAAGAGCTCACGCGGGATCGCTTACATACTCTTATTTTTCTCACATCATAGAGCAGCTTACATAGTGCTAGGCTGCTTAGTGTGCTAGTACTAGTACAGTACATTACATGGCTTAATAATTTTCCAGATCGTCTGAATAATCTAGCTAGTCCCATCCATTGTAAATTCCATCGTCTCTTTCTAGGTGGGTACTGTGCGCGCTTGTCATCTGAAGAAAGTCCGTGTGGTGTTGCGTGTGTGGCCTACTGGCCTTTCTACCAAGTTCTGCAGAGCGCCTAGTTGGCTTCATGTCGGCTTCGCCAGCCAGTTCAATTGTTTCTGGTGCTGTCAAAACCCCTTGGATCTCCGCGAGTACTCCTTTATGAGCCTTGAAAGTTCAGAGTTTTTGTCCTCCAGTAATCTCGACGGCGTGTCGTATTCTATAATTCTTCCTGCTCAGTACAAAAGAGTACAGATTTCAGCGATGCGGCGCTAGGTCCTAAAATGTGGATGAATATTTTTTGTTAGTCAATGGTGCAGCTTACCTTTGCTGAAGACAAGAATAAGATCACTGTCGATAACTGTGTGAATTCTATGTGCTACTGTCAGCACCGTGCAGTCCCCAAACTCCTCACGGAGTGTTTTCTGGATAATTGCATCTGTAGACGAGTCAACTGAAGCAGTTGCCTCGTCAAGGACAAGGACATTGCTTCGCTTTAGCAGAACCCTTCCCAGGCAAAACAACTGCCTCTGTCTGACACTCCAATTTTCCCCATTTTCGACAACTGCAGGAGAAATCTCATTTGATCATCTCAATGGAGATATACAAACTCTCTTAGTTAATCTTGCATATGTGTGCTATTGTACGCAAAAACAAACCTGTTGAGTCCAGCTTCTTTGGGTTTCGACGAACAATGTCACCAAGCTGGCATTTGTCCAATGCCTGGCCAAAAGAAATGTATACATCTGGTCAGTAGAGGAAGTACAGTGTTCCATTCTTTTAATCATTACATTTTTTTACAATATCTCCTGTTCTTTCATTCATTATATATATAGATATATCTGAAGAAGGATTTGATCAGGTTGCAATCTGTATGAAACATTACATCATCTTCGGTATTTGCAATAGTAAAAATGACCATCCAACTATGTTTCCTAGGGTACTCTGTCAGCAATTTTGACCTTTCATAGATTAGCATAATCATGAGATCATATTTTATCAGCATAAACTGTTAGCAATATTTTCGTTGAAAAAGGTACAATCATCCAGAACTATCTGTTTTGTAACATGGACTATTGGCAATAAAGAGCAAAAATATGAGGTGTTAGGCTCCCTTTTGCTGTGCATGATATATAATTTACTCTCTTATCATTAGAACATGTATAATTGAATTATTTACCTCCCATACATGTTGATCAGAATATTCATTTAGTGGATCAAGATTTCCTCTCACTGTGCCCTCAAACATGGTTGGATCCTGTGGGATGATGCTAAGTCTGCCTCGTAAATCATGCAACCCAATTTTGCTGAGATCAACATTATCAATTTCAATTGTCCCTTGTCTTGGTTCAACAATCCGGAAAAGCGCTTGAATCAAAGTTGACTTTCCACTGCCAGTACGTCCAACAATCCCCACCTTCTTCCGTCCTGGAATTGTACATGATATATTTCTTAAAATAGAGGGGAGATGCTCTGCATATCTAACCTGTAAAAGCAAATAGTCGCATTAATGGCTTCATTTGAGCATGCACATATTTTATGAGAAAATTGAAAAATAAAAGAAATTACATTTCATTATTCAAAAGTAAGAGCTTTCCTTTTGTGTTACTATAAGTGATAACTCGCAGTAACATCATGCATACCTCCAAGTTCCTTATATTTATAGTACCATCCTTAATTAGAATATCTTTTCTGATAGAATATATGGAGTATAAACTATGTGTATGTGAACTATGTGCTTCTCTGATGTGAGTTTTGCCCTGGAACGTATGTTTGTAAGCTGGTTTACCTGCTTTAGAGTTTAGACCATATGTTTATTCAAACTTAAAAGTTGTGTTTTAGGCTAACAGACCACGGTGATAGAATTTGTGTTATGTTTTACAGATGTTCATATGCATGTGCTTATCTAGGGTGGTTAGCCATAAGTGATAACTCGCAGTAACATCATGCATACCTCCAAGTTTCTTATATTTATAGTGCCGTCCTTTGGCCAGCTGTTTGGGGGGCGGTGATCATCAACTATTAGAGGAGCCTCACTAGGGATCTTTGAGTACTGCATTATTCTTTCAACTGAAATCATTTTATTCTCTGTGTTGCAAATGTTCCAGGTTACAGATGACAACTGCCCGTTGAGGTTCAGTGCATAAGTCACTGCAAGTCCCGCAATGCCTGTGCATTCAATTATGTCAGTTTCACAGCCACCAAAAATTAGTGATCAGAGTATAGACTACAAAAACGAATCAACTATAACTTGTCTGCATGAAAAACTTACTTGGATTTATAAAACCTTCGGGAAGACTCACCAACAGAGTCAAAGAAAAGGCAAAGACAAAGTTAGATAGCATGTTTAGCCTGAAGCAAAGCCACTCCACAGCCGAGACGTTATGGAACCATGGTCGTAAGTGGTTGTTAACAAGACTGATGTTTGCTTTGCTGAAGCGGTCTTTCCGTCCATATGCTCTAATACTTGCCGCTCCTGTAAGTGATTCCGCAGAATGGTGGAGTATTGGAGCCCTTTGAATTTGTTGTAGACGAGCCAGCTCTCTTGCTGTTGGTATGTAGTACCGCTGCATGTCATAGGGAGAATATTGGATTCAGTGCTTTGTGGAAAATCATCAAGGAGGAAATATGCACTAATGGCTTCCTGGAAAACAACGCGTACGGAAATAACTTGATGCATACATTGTACTTGGATGAGTTAAATCTAGTGCAAAAATATCACTGCAAGGAGCTCTTACTTGAAACACATAACAGATTGCTGTCACTGGAATAAAGATGACAAAAACTGGCCACGCAACCTGTGACATAATGCCAATGGTCCCCAGAATTTGTATAACAGAAAACGCGCACCAACCAAGGCTGTCTGCCATTTTCAGATCTAAGACACTTTGGTCATTGGAGACCTGTTACAAAGTACAGTACATAATTAGTAATTTCAAGGAGACAGTGTAAAAAAAAGAGGGAAATAGCAGGACTAGCCAGTGCAAAATGATGTGAGGAGTAATCGAACACCAACCCTGTTTAGGATCCTGCCAGTGGGTGTGGAATCAAAGAAGGACATTGGAGCACGGAGGATGCAATGGAGCATATTCTTGAAGAACTTCTCCGCTGTTAGCAGGCCAACAAGCGAAACAAGCATAGACCGACCAAAAACACATAGTGCACTTCCTATAGATAGCACTATGTATACGAAGAAAAGAAGGCCTAATCCAACCCTTGGGGTGGTTGCAGACGTTGGAGGACACGCCCATGCCATCCAATAGTTGCCTGCGACCTGGAATATTTGGAAGAATGACTGTGCTGCCACTGTCATCGGTGCTAATGCGCCACCATGAACAGCCGTCAGGTATGCCCAGTAGATCGTCTTGCCAATCCCTCCCTTTTCTCGTTCCTCATCTTGTGTTAACCTTCCTTTTTCATTGATAACTTGTGAGACATCGTGTGCAGACTCTTGCTTCAATATGCCCTGAATTTGATCATCAGTGTGGTTTTCTCTCTCAAACTCTTCATCAATATCTGCTAACTTTTGGCTCTCTGTTGACAAAATTCGGCTGGAACTCTCGGCATTTATGACAGACTCAGTTGCCTGGCTATGGGCTCCGACTATGGCTTCAAATCCTATGTTCTGTTGAAGGAGATCATCAAATGTTCCTTTCTGCACAATCTTCCCATCCTGCATCACCTATTATTTTGTACCCCTTTGGTTATTTACATATCTTAGCAATGCTAACATATATGTATGTATTGTTTGCGTGCGAAAACAATTTTTTTTGTACTTACTAGTATAAGATCTGCAGCTGGAAGAAATTCAACTTGATGTGTCACATACAATATTGTTTTGTCTTTAAGCATCCCCATGAGGCAATCCTGCAGAATAATATAGTAGTTCGTTCTATTAGCATTTATGCAGACTGATGCCTCTAAACCGTTGAAGAATAAGTAAAACTGATTTATCCTGTTTGAATCATATGCGACTAAATTTTCGAAATAAATTGTCAAGTTAACAGCATACTAACATAGATAAACACATTTTATGGGTTTATGGACACTGAATAAACAAACCTTGAAAAGTTGTCCTCCAGTGTGAGCATCTACTGCACTGAAAGGATCATCGAAGAGGTATATATCTGCATCCTCGTACACTGACCTTGCAATCTGAATCCTCTGCTTCTGTCCACCACTCATGTTAATTCCTCTTTCTCCAATCTCCGTCAAATCTCCATTTGCAAATAGCTCAAGATCTTTTGTCAATGCACAAGCTTGTATTACCTTTTGGTACTTTTCCCTGTCATATGGGTTTCCAAACAGAATGTTGTCTCTGATGTTCCCAGATAGGATCCAGGCAGTCTGAGGAACATATGCTCTGCTCCCACTGACCCTCACAGTCCCAGCTAGCTTAGGCATCTCCCCAAGTATGCATGATAATAGACTGGATTTCCCAGAGCCAACTACTCCACAGATTGCTACTTTCATCCCTCTCTTTACTTTTAAATTTACATCTGTTATAGTTGGAGATGTGGTCTCAGGTTCCCAGCTGAATGCTCCATGATCAATCTCCACATCATAGTCCGTGTCATTCCTTGGTACTTCTGTAATTGCGTCACATTTCAACTCTTCTTCCTGGAGGTATTGTGCTACTCGATCTGCTGAAACTTTCCCCTGAGCAAACACCGAAAGTAAATCAGGGAGTGTGAAGATTGGATCTTGTAGCATCCGGAACGTTGCAAGAGCAGACAAAACAGTACCAGCTGTTAGAGGAATCCCCATCAATATACATGTACCGAATGTTATGGAGGATATGAATGCAGGGGACCCCCAAAATATGAATGTTGTTAAAGCTGACAACCTTACAGATTTCCACAACCAATTGTGCTCCTCCCTTCGTAAAGCTTCTAGCTTTTGAAGGTACTCTGTATCCCATGCTTGAAGTTTCAGTATTTTCATGCTTCTAAGCACTTCCGTTGTTGCCTTCATTCTGTTGTCTTTAGCAGCCATGATCTCTGATTGCAACCTTTTCTGCAGTCTTGTCAGAGGAATATTGCAAGTCATTATTGCCAGTGTTGCTGCTAAACTAGCCCATGCTCCAGCGCCTAGGTTTAGATGGAGAACATAGACTGCTAGAGAAAGCTGTATGGGTAACATCCAAATGTAGTTTGTGTACCACATTACTTCGGTTATCCTTTGTATATCTACACTCATGTAGTTTATGATCTCTCCACTCGAATGCTTCTGCCTTGCGCCGCAGGATAACCGGAGCCCCTTTTGGTAGATGTGAGATATCAAAGCAGCTCGTAGCCGCATCCCAAGCCTTTGAGCTCCAAAAATTCACTGTCTCTCTGCTATTGTCTCCACAACTTTGGCACTTAAAAATGCAACAGCAAGAAGATAACCTTTTTGCAGTCCATTTTTCCTCTCTCCCCCAAGGAATTTCACCAAGTCATTAATCAGTGATGGTCCAACATATGATGCACATGCACACAGAATTGCAAATACTGCATTGAGTATTGCTTTTCTTCTGATAAATAGGAAGATTGCTCTATGGATTGATAAGGTACTTAAACCATGCCTGTGTTCAACATCTGCTAGGATCCTTTTAAATGAATCAGAGAGTAAATCGGCATAGTCCCTTTCATCAATATCTGGCACATCATTCTTATCTAGAGGTTTCTTATATCCGATAACAAATAGAGGAGTCATCCAGGAGAACGGGACAAGGTCCAGAATGCTTGCTTTGCCATACAGACTTGTCCTTTTGGTTTCTGTCTGCTGTCCTGCAGATGGACTCAGTAGTGGCTCTGTTGTGCTGCTGTTTATTAAGGTGATTCCTGTTTTTCCTCTTGCAGAAATTCCAAACAGATAAGCGCAGATAATAAGTGTGAACAGGTCCATCAATTCTGCAAATCCTATATATCCATGATCTGATAAAGTGGATCTGAGATCAAATATCACACTGATTATTGATTGTAGAAAGCTAACTATCCACCATGCCCGAATTGTGAGTGGATGCTTTACAGATTTTGTCTTCTCTAGACTGAATACTGCTAGTGACAGTATCATCCACGATAGCACATGTAAACCTGCACCCAGAGCTAAAGGTGGGTACTTGCAACCACTTATTTTTCCTTGTAACTGGAAAAGGAATATCCTCAGGACATGAGTGACTAATATAAGCAGGCAACAAACTTTGCTTGCTTGATATGAGATACCCAGCTTTATGTCTGCATTTTGTTGTTCCTGATTAGAATGCTCATTGCTTTCAGGAGTTGTGATCTTCAACCTCTGCCTGCACCATCTGATTCTTTTGAACAGATACTGAGCCACGATGCTCGTGATAAATACCAGTTGTATCAATACAAGAGTGCTTGTCCAGAAACAAGGTGAATATATTTCTGGCCATTCTTGCATGTGTTGCGATATACTGGAATCTGCAAGGTTGTATAGCAAATTTGTGTGTCAAGAATCAACAGCAGAATCGGTTATCCAATTTTTATTATGAATAGTAGCTACATCTACGTCATCAATGCTCGAGAAAACAGAAAACAACATGTTTTTCTCTTTATGAAAATGGAATTTCCTGAATAAGACATTGGTCGACTTTTGAAAAAATTGGAGTTTCTATATGTACATTCTCCAAGCTAGTTCTACCAGCAACGGCAACCCCAGAGGCTAAAAGCACAAGTCATGTTGGTAGGAACTTATGGCTCTGTCTCTCCACCTCAGAAACTTGCAAAAAAGTATTAAGTTTCTTCCTAAGTTTTGTCTGACAGAATGTATTCCGTATCGTCCTAAGGTTTGACTTTGGTGACTGGAATCATAGTAATTGATGTGTTTTTGAGGGGGCCTCTCCTAGCCTTAACGTGATCCTACAGAACATTAGGGATAAGGCTCACTTGTGGTGTATGGTTGGGGCCAAAGGACTCCAGGGGATTTGGCCTTAGGTGCCTTTTTTGGGTTGTGACCATAGCTACATCTTTGTTGGTGTTTCTTTGTAACAGCCCCTACCCTAATGGGCTTGTATGAGTTCTTTTACACTCTTTCCTCTTCTTAATTTGAGAAAGAAAAAACATACATTCTTCAGTATTCCATGTATTCCTTGTATTTCTTAGTGATAGCATAAATGTCATGTTATTAAGAGACTGAATAACTGGTACTTGAAGGGAAAAAAGTGTAGAAAAGACATACCCCTTGGTTTCTTATAGAGAGTTGCATGCATAGGAGTGGTCTCTTATATTTTTGCAGAAAGGATGCTAGGATGGAAACGGAAAGCTGGTCATTGCCCATGGCCTGACTGCTATCGTCCCAGTCTGCTAAATTTTCTTCAGGAGCATGCATGTTTGAAACCATAAGTAAATTTATACAGCTATTTGTTGGTCACTGAAAGTTTAGCCTTGTGGCTACTAATTCAGTTAGTTATACATACAAAAATGATGCCATGTTTGTATGCACATTCTTGTGCAGTTTCTGCTCCATGTCGGAATACAAAAAGGAAACCGAGCAGACCCTTATTAACAGGACTTGGAATTTGTCAAGACTTACTCGGCGAATCATGGAGCAAGCCCGCCGTGTGGGCGAAGAACATCTCCTGCACCCTCCGGGGAAGAAGAAGAGGCGAGTGCGGCTGGCTCCTCCCTCCCTCCATGGCGCAGCCAGGCCGAATGCGAGCGAGAGACAGAGAGGTGGCGATCGACGGTGGTATATACAGTATATCGGAGGTGGAGCGACCCGAGGACCCGATGGTGAGTTGGTTGGTGACGGGCACTTGGGCAGGTAAGGTTAGAGAGTGCAACAAAACAAAATGCTGAGCAGAGAATTCAAAATCAATCAACGAGGAGAGAAAGAACTGCATATCAAATTAAGGCAGCTGATCGAAGCACACATGACGTTGGACGCCACCTAACCTAACGCGGATGAATGACGTACGAGGCCTTGGCCGTGATCAGGTCAGGTTAAAACTAAGCGAGAGCGAGGTGTGGCAAGCAGATAAAAACGAACGTGTGTGCAAGAGCAATGAAGTCTAGTCTCCTCAATGATTACACAATAATGCTTCCTCGTTTTCGTGTGACGTTCAGTGCCTTTTTCTTTTTTCTTTTGGAGAAGGGCGTTGTATAATAAGGACGAACGTAGTAGTACCTTGGTTGCTACTCCATCAACTCTTCCTGGTCAGTCAATGCATACTCTTTTTTCTGGAGTTTATGGCTGTTCCGTTAGCATTGTCTTTTTCTCTTGACCTGTACTTGCTGGGAATCAATGGTTGGCCGGATTTGCTTTTGGGGAAAATTGTTGGCTAGATGGCCAAGTCGAGATTGCAGTGCTGGA
Source organism: Triticum aestivum (assembly GCF_018294505.1). Lineage (NCBI taxonomy): Eukaryota > Viridiplantae > Streptophyta > Magnoliopsida > Poales > Poaceae > Triticum > Triticum aestivum. Next base: position 677,659,528 of record NC_057798.1, on the reverse strand, counting down.
CTGTCATAAATTCTATCTTCCGCTGTATCGCACAGGATACTGATCGATCGAACTGCGTTGGTGTAAGGTTCAGAGTTCCTACGATCTAGAACTAGCAGAAATGAAGTTCAGAGCAGAAAGTAGCGGCAAAATCTGGGATGTATTGCTAGGGTTCTTGAGCTACAAGGGAGATAGGGGCCAGCCGGAACACGGCGGCTAGGGCTTTCCCCTAATACAAGAATGAAGATACGTCTCACACTCACGCGTCCATGGCTTTATAGCCATTACAGAGAGTAAAAGATAAAAGCTACAGTGGCGTTGTCGGATTTCAAACAGCGATGTCCAGGAGCTGTCGTGCCGTTGGATCGGAGATCAATGTCTGCCACGTCCTTCGTCAGGCACGAAGCGGTATGAAGTGGCATGGATGGTAGGATCGACGATCTACGACTGATATTCATTCTGGCACACTGAAGATAATGAAGAAATTAACACTTGCAGATAGACAGTCCAAAGTTCCTGGTAGTTGGCCGGCCCATTTTGATAGATATACGTTTAGGGAACCTTCTAAAAGGTTCCTGAACCGTTTTTTTCCTGCTATTCCTACTTGGGGTGGCACCGGACCGGGCATACACGCTAGACCTTAGCGACCTGGGCATGCCAACCAACGACATGGCACATCTTGAGGGAGAGTTCACAGGGAAAGAAATTTGGGAGGCGGTTCCCACACAAGAGCTTGACCAAAGCGCCAGGCCCGGACAATTTCTCGTCTTGTTTCTACGTCACATGTTGGCTGATCATTAAGGGCGACGTCTTGGCGGCATTTCTGTCCTTTGGGAACATGGACTTTCGTGGGATGACACCCATCAACCAGGCATTCATCACTAATTTGTTGCCAAAGTCTGCAGCTGCGCTTGAAGTCCGGGACTATAGACTGATCAACTTAATTCATAGCTTTCCCAAATTGGTTGACAAGGTGCTAGCAGCACGGGTGGCCGGAGATATGCCATGCTTGGTTGACGCTCATCAAAGTGCGTTCGTAAGAGGAAGATGCCTACATGACAACTACATGATGGTGCAATGAACAGCCAAAAAGCTTCAAACTCACCAAAGCATTTGACACCGTGGATTGGGCGTTCTTGATGGAAAGTTATGCAGCCGCTAGGATTTGGCCCCAAGTGGATGTCCTTCTTGCCTCCTCCTCAACAAGGGTCTTGCTCAACGTAATTCCATGGGAATAATCTACAACCGACAAGGTCTTCGGCCGGGCGCCCGGGGGGGGGGGGGGGGGGCTATATGTCCCCCGTGCTATTCGTTATGGTCATGGAGGGCCTCCGCTATTTGCTTCATCGTGCGACAACGACTGTTGTGCTGACACCACTAGCACCCACTGGACTACGACATAGGACCTCAATATATGCTAATGACGTCGTCACATTTCTCAGACCAGACCTTCAGAGCCTTAGGGCGTGTGCCACGCTCCTCACAGATTTTGGGCATGGCTTCGGGGCTTCGCACGAACATGGCCAAGTGCTCTGCACACCCTATTCGTTGTTCGGAGGAGCAAGTGCAGCTGATAGTTGAACTGGGATGCCAAGTGATGGGATGGCCATGCCGTTGCCTGGGACTACCGTTGGGCTTGCGCAAAATCTCGGCATCGCAGTTACAGTACTTGGTGGATACAATGGTTGTTCAGCTTCCCGCGTGGCAAGCGAGACTGCTCTCAGGGTTGGGCGCTTGGAGCTAGTGAAGACCACGCTAGTGTCTATGCCCATACATGCGACGGTGGCACTCCATCTGCCAGTAAAAACTATTGAAGCACCATACAAGATATGTCGTGGTTTTCTGTGGAAGGGATGTCGCGATGTGCACGGAGGCCACTGTCTTGGGGCGTGGGACCAAGTTTGCATGCCAAAGGAATACGACGGCCTTGGCATTCCAAACTTGCATCTTCTTAACGCACTCTCAGAGCACGATGGCCTTGGCTGATGAGAACGAAGCATGATCGGCCATGGAGTGAGTTCAACTTGCAGGTCTCACTGGATTCCTTGAGCATATACAAGGCGGCGGTAAAGTGCACGCTAGGATATGGAGATGTGGCACTGTTTTGGACAGATTGGTGGCTGTGGGACGAGCGAGTCCAAGACCTCATGCCTAACTTATTTGCCGCGGTTAAAAAAAAAGAGCGCGGAAGAGAACGGTGAAACAAGCTATAGCCGATGGATGGTGGCAAGATGTGCCGCCTAACATGTGCACTCAATCATTGAGTGAGTTCTTGGAGCTTGTGGACAGAACGCAACACATTCAGCTGTTGGACGGTATTGAAGACAAATTAGTTTGGGCTTGGGAGAAAAATGGATGCTTCTCGGCAAGATCGGCTTATCGGGCGTTCTTTGCTAGGAGAGTGGAGGCCACTAGAGCCACGCAAATCTGGCGGTTGAGGGTGCCGTCGACCTGTAAGTTTTTGGCATGGCTGGCGGCTAGGGAGAGGTGTTGGACGGCGGACAAGCTTGCGCGACGACATCTACCACACCCTCCAGCTTGCCCCTTCTGTGATCAAGCACCGGAAACAATCAACCACATCATGCATGGCTGCGTCTTTGCTAGGCAAGTGTGGCTCCCCATCTTCTATCACTCGGACAAACTAACTTGGCTACCAAGCGTGGATGCCAATCTGATGGAATGGTGGACCTCCATAAATCCACAACCAAAGCTTAGGAAGGAGACATGGACCGTGATTGTGATTGTTGCGTGGATGTTGTGGAAGCACAAGATTGATGTTGTGTTTAATGGAGCGGCTCCTTCCACGAGTGAATTTCTCAAGAAGATCGATTTAGAAGGGCAAGACTGGAGGGCGGCAGAGCTGCTGCACGAGGTAGGATCGCTCTAGATTAGAGTAATACGCATGTCGAACGTTGACTATGCCAGTCGTGTCTAAGTTGTAAAACTATCCGTCTTTCTAGGCAGGGGCGGAGCTTTGTTGGGGCCAAACCAGGCCATGGCCCGCCCATGTTTTTCTACAAATTTTTAATACCTATATGTTAGCCCACTCGGCCTATTACAATCCATGTACCAATCGAAGCCTCGTACGACGGCATGAGCACACACAACACAGCAGCAGCGATAGCCAGCCAGTTCTAACGCCGCCTTCAGGCACAAATCTTGTGCCACATATCGTGCAGATCAGAGCTCGCTGCTAAACACATGATTTTTTGCTTGCTGTTGCCTATTCCATGGCTTCGCCCTCCACCACACGACATTGCAGTGGCACAATATTCCCTTCCCTCCAGCCTCCGCACTGGCCAGTCTTAGCCTCGGTGGTCGGGATCCTGCCGCGGTGCTGCCCAAATGCCTCCGCTGACTGTTGAAATCCACTGAGACTACGGGTCTACTCTCGGCACTAAGTAACGCTGGATGTTCACCTCCTGACCACTGTGTCGCCCGGTAATTTCTAATTATCTCTGGACTATTATATTCTTGTTATTCATTGACTGAACTGAGCATAATTCATGCATTTTATTATAAATTCATATGTAGAAATAGTAGATAAAGATATATTTTTTCTTAGTAAATTACCGGGTTGTTCGTATCCAACGCGTAATGTTTTTTGTTAAGTGTGTGTTAATGTAAGAAGATCATCCAAACAATGCGTAACAAGGTAGATATAAGTATCTTGCCAGTAACTTGTTTGTTAACCCGTAAAAAAAATCAATGAGAACAAAAGGCACCGAGTAGGCACTAATGCCTAGAAAATTTGTGCACTTCTTTAGCTTGGCCCGCCTAACATTTTCGTTGAAGCTCCGCCACTGTTTTTAGGCATTTTCTATCTATGATCTCGATACGTCAATCTTTGACGTATCCTTAAAAAAAACTTTTCTTTCCTTTTTCTTTTTACGTTTTATTTTTTCTGTTACTTCTTTTACCTTTTCTTTTTCCTTTTTCAAAAAAAAACATGAAAAATGTTCCTATTTTAAAAAATTGTTTGAATGCCTAAAAAATGCTCCTACTTTTAGAATTTTGTTCACAATTTTAAAAAAGTTTGCGAATTCCAAAAAATGCTACAAATAAAGTTCCTGTTTTAAAATTTTGTTCACAAATTCAAAAATTGATCAACTTTTATAAAATTTGTTCATAATTCCAAAAGATGTTCTTGTTTTCAAAATTTATTCGCAAATTTGAAAATTGTCCATGTTTTAAAAAATGCTCACATTTTCAAAATTGTGTTATGGCATTTAAAAATTGTTTGCATTTTCAATACTTGTTCAGAGTTTTAATAGATATTCACGTTTTCAAATTTTGCTATCATATTAAAAAAATCTTCAGATATTTTTAAAATTGTTGGTGTTTACGAAAAATTATTCAAAATATCAAAATTTTGATTGCAGTTTTTCAAGTAAGGTTTAGTTGCTAATTCACCACTACTACTCATCAATTTCACTGGCTGGCAGGATGCGTTCACCAACAGGCCGTCAAAAGTTTGAATTCTACGATGCACACATTCTTTATATTTTGTATTTTTGTGCTCGAACTCTCGCTATAGTTCGACCCCAATGGGGCGGCTCAGTCGAGCGCTCCCTGGGTGTCTATTTGACGCAGACCTTCCATGGACGAGCGCGCCTATGTCTCGCTTCAAGCAAGACTGCAGGGCGTCTTGCTTTATGCAGCCGCCTGATTGGGCCGGCTTAGCACGGAACATGCCTTCTACACTTTTTTTCCTTCCTTTCTCACATTATTGCATTCGTTTTTATTTATTTTTCTTATTTTCGAAATTTTATGATTATATCTAATATAAAATTCATTTTATATACACAATTTGAAAATTATTAATCATGCATGCAAAAAATGTTAAATGTGTATAAACATATGTTTCTGATCTGTATAAAAATGTAAAATGTGTATGAAAAAAATAAATAAAATCAACTTTTTTGTGAAATATTAATCATCCATATAAAAGATGTTAAATGTCTATGGAAAAGATGTTTCCAATGTGTATGGAAAATAGCAGATATCAGAAAATATAAGTTTTCAAAAATGTTAATCATTTATTTGGATATGGTTATTGGTGTATATAAAAAATATTCCTGATGTATACAAAAAATATACAATGTCTATGGAAAAAGTAGATCAAAAACAATATTTGTTTAAAAATGTTATCATGTATTTGGAAAATGTTAAACATGTATAAATTATGGTATAAAAAACAAAAATATATATGTTTTAGAAAAATATTAATCATGTACTTCCAAAATGTTAAATGTGTACATAAAAAATGTTCCTAGTGCATACAAAAAATGTACGAAGTGTATGGACAACAAAAAGTATAAGATGTCAAAAATGCTAATCAAGTATTTGGAAAAGGTTAAACATGTATATAAAATATATTTTTTGTGGGGGGAAACATGTATATAAAATATGTTGATGGTGCATACAAAATGTACAAAGAAAACCAATAAAAACTAAAAAAGAAACACAAATAAACAAAGAAAAAAATAAGAAAAACACAAAAGGCACTAAAAACCAACAAATAAAAAAATGATTAAACCAGTAAAAAATGTTAAAGAAACAAAGAAAGTCGATGAAGAAACAGAAAACTGATAAAGAAAAGGTCAAAACTGGAAGAAAAAATGAAAAAGAGAAAAAAGAAAAGGAACCAGTACGTAGAGCGAGCAAGCGACTGAGCGTGCGCTCCTCAGGCGAGACCGATGTGCCCAAAGCTTCCCGTTGTTGCCCAAACAACGTATTAAATCAGAAAATGATTTTGACCTCCATAGATATTGATTTCATGTGAATCCAAAAACAAGAAGAAAACAGAAAACTGGCACTAAGCACTACATTAATATGTTAGTCCATGAAATTATATAAAATGCTATAAAAAGTATATAAAAGTGATAATATAATAGCATGAAAGAATAAAAAATTATAGATATGTTTGAGACGTATCTATATCGAACCTACTAGAACATGTGCACTATGACAATGAGTCAAACAAGTTATTGTTCTTGCAATAAGTGATATTTTAAACCGGATCTTTGACAACCTTTTGAAATGCAAACAATGATATGGAAATAGGCATTGTATGAGGTCTCATCTTCACAATAAAGATAGTTCTGGAAGATACCGTTACGATGTGCTCACAATGCGATGAAGTGGGGATGTGTCCAAAGTATATCACAACCAGTTCCGACTGGCATCAAGAGTCATATGTCCAACAAATGTATCTTACCGTCGCACAGGTTACCTCGGTTATTAATAATTACTTTAAACATTAGCATTGGATGTTTAATAACTATACCTCATTTGTCCCCAAGAAATTGCTTTTTGCTACCTTACTAATTCTTTATGTCATTGGTGTTCTAATTAGTTCCTTTAGTGATCCGGTAAAGGAGCAAAAGGGATTCTCTTCTTTTTCCCAGAGGTGACCCCGAGTTATCGAACCCATGAGAGGACGGTGCCCTTTAAGTAAGGGTTTCTAACATGCTTTTGCTAGAGAACTAGATTCCAACTTTTATCCGGATCGGAATCAAGTTGACACTGAAAACACTTGTAATAAAAATAGGCATGGGTATGAGGAGTTATGGTTACAATCATATATTTGTGTCGGGATCATCATGACCATGATTTGTGCTCTGGAATTCATCCATCAAGATGTGCTTGCTACGTATCGAAGTGAGGGACGTGTCCAAAATACGTCTTGACCGGCACGTGTCTTGCATGAAGAGCCAATTGTCCAAGTGAAGGCCCTATTCGTTGTGTGGCGTTGCCTCGGTAATTAAGATAGCAATAATTGGACAGAAGCATAAGGCGTTTAAGGACTACACTCTTGAATCCCTAGAGATAGGATCCGTGTTACCGTACTAAATCTTTCTGTCACAGGTGTTCAGAATAGCACTTCACGGTCTCCCTGCCCTTATCTCTCTATGACTCGCTCTCCATGATTCTGGGTACTTGCAGGGATGAAGAACACGGATGAGACAAGAGAAAGCTATGAAGTAACTTTATGCTACACATACGGGATGTTAATTCAAAGTACTTCCATCAATTCCTCCAACAAATACATTGGGTGTCAAGGCCTTGCCTCAACCCATGACCTTACCGAAGTACTCACACATGGAGATCAGATCACACGGAGAACTCATTGAAGAGCACATCATGAAGATTGGTTGATTGATAATATGTGTTGCAATGCATGCTAGATGTGATACACGATTACAATTATGACTAGATGACTGAGAACTATGGTGGTGGTGAAGGTGGTGATGGGAAATGGCGGCAACTAGGGTTGATGGAGATGACTGCTGTGAAGATGACGATGAACTCAAGTTGTTCAGGTTGATCGAACGCCTCGGTTGGCACACGATACGACCATCCATACGAGCGGGGATGGTTGTATGGAACACCATCTTTTGCTCTGGCTTCTCTGTTGCGCCTCCCACTTGAGTTCCTCTATCTCCACTTTACTCTTTTTCATGTATTGGCCTGATTTCATCCATAAAATAGCCAATTTCCCGTGGAAACTAAATAAAAATCGAATATTTGGAATCCTCTGTATTCGTTAGTCATTAATATCAATATCGAAGTGAATATCTCAGTTTTAATGAAATATTTCGGTGTAAACTCAGGTTAGAGGAGTGTAAAAATAACACTCATCATGCTCAGAATCGTGTTCAATGCATCCTTGCTTCTTAACTCCTCCTTGATCGAACTACATGAGCCTGGGTACCTACATGGACTTAGAACAAGAGGAAAACAAAAGATAAATCCATTGTGAAGCGCACATACAAATAACACAACTCAAGCAAAGTCATTCCAATGATCCTGTGCACAAATACATAGGCCTACAAGCCTTTGCCTCAACCCATTGACTTAAGGAATTACTCATACATCATGGCTGAATCACAATATGAAGTCATTGAAGATGACATAACGATGAATGGTTGATTGAAAATTCCCTTACAGTAGTTGTCGATTGCGTTGCACCAATTACAATTATGATTAACTTGGAGAGAATGGTGCGGTGATGAAGGGGGTGATGGCTATGGACATGAGACGGAAAATGGCGGGTCTATGGTTTCTAGATTTCTTCTACTTCTCTATTTTGTCAATGGGCGGTTATGTCGATCCTCTGTGTTGCGAATTAGGACTCGACCCCTTTATAAAGTTTGTTTAGGTGGACACGACGATCAACGATGCGTGGTACGACCGCGGGTATGAGCGTGTGCGCTCGTACCTTGCACTGTCTTCTCCCCCATTTCTCTCTTGGCGACTCCATTTGCCTTGGCTTGGTTTCCAAACTTGTTGTTTCCTTCCAAGTGATGATTTTCTTTTATTTTTGGCCCATTTCCTGCGGAAACACATTAAAAAAAGGATTTTGCAATTTCTTGCATTCATTAGTCATTTGCGGTAGTATCGAGGTGATTCTCTCATATATTTTGGGAATATATGGTTTAAACAATGGTGGAATGAGTGTAAAAATATCACTCGTGAAGCCCCAACCGAACCTCTGATCCTCCAGCATCAGGGATTCAACTCCCATTCTCAAGTCCCTGCCACATGTGATGGCATTGTGGCAGCGCCCACCTATTCCCTCACTAGACCCTCTCTTCATCTCATCCTCCCCACTGTGGATTAGTAGCGGTGGTTTTGCACACGTCAACGCATTGCGCCTACTTCAGCAAGCGAGGCGAGAAGGACGGGCTCGATCCCAACAAGTGTAGTGGTGCAACAACATCGACTACACACCAAGTGCCACGTTATCAGTGCCCTGCTTGCTAAGGAGATGTCATTTGGTTTCGTCGCTTGACCCACACATGATTGAGGTTAGCGGTTCCAGGTTCCCAGGATGGTACTCCAATGGGTGCGACTCGTGGAAGGCATGGCTGCACATTGGCATCATGGTGGCAACTGGCGATGCTCCCAGTGGCCTAATGTGGTGGTATGAGTTGACGAGTTGTCCTCTCTGTGGTCGCTTCATTGCACCAATGATGTTGGTTGTCATAGCGGCCTCCGAGGTTCTCAATTCAACCATCAACACGCGTGTCACTACTAGGCCAGACGATGCAGGATGATAGATGACATGGCAGCGTGATGGATGCGAGCTGCAGATCGGTCGACGTAGGATGATGCAACGATGGCCCTCCAAGCGACACATCTGGCGTCCGAGGGTAGTGCGTCCGCCTCTGATGGGCGTCGGTGAGCATCAGACTCTTGGAGCAAGACAATGTTGATAGGGCTGAGATCCGTTGGCGGTTTGCCATTGGCATCAAGCAGTGCGACATCTACTTTTGTTCACACGAAGGGCGAGGTAACTACCCAAGGGGAGTGTTGGATGTTGCTAGTTAGTTCATGCGGGTGTGGAATGGTAGCGGCCAGATCCTCGCCATGATATGAGCGACTTACCGGTGGTCGTAGTGATAGTTTAAGAGCCCGTTCGGAATCTCTCCACTCCACCTAATCCGCTTCATCATTTCTGATTCTGCAGAGCCCGCGGAGTTCGGTTTTAGCCACTCTGTGAAAAATGAACTGCATGATGTTCTGCTCCGCTCTTTTGACTCCACGGAGCCCGTGCGGTTCGGCGCTGCTGCGTCCGCTTCGGGAGCGCACTTGAGGAGTGGAGAGGATCTGAACATGATCTAAGGTGGCATTACACCCCACTCGTCCGCTAGGACCATTTAATCATGTCATGGAGTATTGGCTGCGTAACTTTGCAAAGATACAACATCAAGATTGTTACTCCCTCCATTTACCTATACAAGGCCACTATGAAATATAGATTTTGCATCTATACAAGGCCACCAACAGTAATCGAGGCAAAAATTAATGGTGTTTCCTCTTACTAGCAACTTGCTTAATACTTGCATGCATGCAGTCATAATGATACTAGCTACTTCCTCCATTCAGTTTTCTTGCATGCATGCGGTGTATTAATGATCCCAGTAAACGAACAGAAAAATTAGGTTGCAAAACATGTATTAAATGTTACCTTGGTACATGTAATTTGAGTTTATGTCTTTGTATATAAAAATGAAGGGAGTACTAAAACACTACTTCATAGAGCAATGCTAGACATGCAAAAATATTCTACGTAAGTTAACGGGAAAACTTATGTGGAGGATTACTATTGGACCTAAGGGGAGGATGGGGCCGACCCCCCTGAAAATCAGAGGGGCAGAGATAATTAGCGAGAAGGATTTACGTAGAACTTTCGTAACTTCACGTAAGTGTAGAATTATTGCTACTTCATATATGGTGTGAAAACTCATGTTCTAGACTTCATTTGTTTACTACCTTCCCAAGGCGTCCTCTATTGGTTGATTGTTGGCCTTTGGTGATTGGTCTCGGCCATGATGAAAATCCCTGTGTTGACCATTTTCGACCAGCCGGGGTGTCGATGGTGTGGGCACGTTTATTCTTTTTGGAAGGCGTCCTTCTAGAATAAGTTGACTTAGTCATAGGTACTGCATTCATATCTTGCAAAAGTTTTTGTAGTTCTCTATGTTTTGTACTCCTCTTGTTGATGATTTTGGCCTCATTACCTCGCATTAGCTTTTTTTAATAAAATCTAATGTGTAAATCACAATGATGTAGAGGCAGGGTATTTCGACCTTCTTCTCGGGAAAAACAAGACATCACTTACAAAATCAGGAGAAAATAAATTGTTATAAATGGTCATGATGTCTATAAAAAATTTCTCAAGCATTATTTGTAACTTAGATGACAAACATTCCATTTTCAATGACTTAAACTTCACTGCCTTGTTCCTTTCTTCCTTTGCATTTTTTATTCCTTTTTTTAGGGGAGCATTTTTTTTCTTCTATGTTATGTATGTTCATGGGAACCGAGGCAAGGTGTATCTGGATGTGCAAAATACACCTTAATCTCTTCCTAAATGAGTAAGATACATTAGTTTATCAAAGATTTTGACAAATTAATTGGCTTCTACGAGTTCTTTAATAACAGAAGTCCACTCTCACGATTTTTTTTCAAACACACTTGAGGGGTCACAAAGGACCACACCCCTCCCCCCGATTTATTGCATAAACCTAGTGTAAAGGCCACGCTTTGCCGCGAGTAATGTTATATGTTTTTAGTGAGTGTATTTTCAATTATTTTCATTTTTATTTTGAAGTGTAGAGTTGCAAAATTTAAATGTTGATAAAATGCATAAACCAATTCATTGTTAAATTTTGGTGTGTTTGTTTTCTAGCCCAGTTAATGCAATCTTAGTGATCACATATTTTGAGTAGTTAATAAATTTTGTGTAACATGGTAATCTAACAATTATTATACCTTTTCAATTTTTTTAACATGTCCTTTCATGAAAAGACATTTTTTCCTACAAAGAGACACGTCTTGAAGATATGTCTTTTCATCAAGAGACGTGTCTCTCCATGAAGAGACGCCTTTTCACAACTAGAGATGTCTTCTTCACCAAACGACATAATAGTCCAACTAACAAGATTTATTGGACTTGATTGATTCTAGATATAATCTTGTTCTTCAAAATGCTGCATTAGGCGTTAGTTTTGGAATGAAGAGGGATGTCTTCTGTGGTTTTGATGCTTCTAGTGCTAGCACCACTCAATCAGAATTTACAAACTTCTTTGTCTAAAATTGATGAAAAACTGGTTAAATTTCATTTAATTTTGAATTTAGGTTTCAACTCTTTGGCCTAATTGCTTTGGCCAATGCACAAATAATGTGAAATTTCTTTGCGCAACCTGAACCACTGATGGTTCATTTATTCCAGGAAAGCCTTGGATGACAATCACAATCCCCAAGCCGATTTTTTGGCGGGGGATAATCCACAAGCAGTTGTGGACATACTACCTCCATTCCTTTTCCGTATGCATTGAAGTTTTATCTTACAGAAAAGTTTATCAACATTCACAGTACCAAATCAATATCATTAGCTTGATTACGGAATGTATATTACATATATTTGATACTGTATATTTTAGAAAAGGATTTGATACTATAGATGTTGATATTTTTCTAATATCAATTTTGTTAAACCTTGCAAAGTTTGACTTGACATAAATCTTATACCCGGAGTAAAAAGGACAGGAGAGAATATATAGTAAGCACAAGCGCCGTAGCCTGCAGCGATGGTCACCATCAGAGAGCAATATATGTGCTTACAATGAGAATTGGTGACATAGGAGTACTTACCACCGCGAATAATGGAGACAAAAACAAACACAAATAACCCCTTTAAAAAACAAAAACAAAAAACCCAAATCAATCACTTACACAAGTTGCTGGCTAGAGAACAAGCGCCATGGTAACGATGGAGACGAAACAGCTCGCGAGTAGCACGGCATGCGCACTCATGGTGACAGGCGCCAAAGAGGAGGCTGACGGCGGGTTGACAGCGGAGCACTGCCTCCTTACCTCGCCCTTGTGGTGCGTCAGCACGCCTATCTTGCTCATGTTGACGAAGGACGCGGCGAAATCGGCGAAGAACTCGTCGGGCGCGGTGGCATTGGCCTGGCGCATCACGTAGGCCCTGGTGTCTCCGTCGAGGAGCAGCGCGGCGTCGGTGGAGAGGAGGCCCCTGCTCGCCGCGACGTCCCTGTAGTACCCGAGGTCGAACTTGGTGCCGCTGCCAGGGTTGAGGTGGACCAGGGTAGCGAGGTCGCCGGCCCTGCACTGGCCGCGGAGCGTCGCCGTGTAGTTGGCGTCAAGCGTGGGGTCGGAGGCGCTGTTGTTGGCGGTGAAGTTGTAGAGGCGAGGGGAGAAGGCGGAGCAGTGAGCCTTGCCGATGGTGTGCGCGCCGGAGAGCACGGCGAGGTCCTTAGCGGTGAGGTTGAACCTGGCAAAGAGGGCGATGAGGTCGGTGATGTTGGCGCCCGGCTTGGGGGTGTTGGGGGCGACGTCGGCGGCAGACGACCTCTTTCCGTCCTGCCGCCCCGTTGGCATCGGGATGTACGGCCCCTTGGTCTGGCAGATACAGAGAAGATCAATGCAATGCAAGGTCGATGATGCAACCGATACTGAAGGAAGTAGGTGAGTGAGACGACGTACGATCCGCACGGAGTCGCGAGCGGCGAGGGCGAGGACGTCGGCGCAGGAGACGATGCCGGGGCAGGCCGCCTCGAGCTTTGCCTTGATGGAGTCGACGACGTCGTAGCCGCGGAGGTCCTTGTTGAGCGGCGAGTCCTTCTCCGCCGTGTTGTTGGCCGTGGAGTCGAGAAGAATCGACCCCTCGCAGCCCTGCGCGCAGTGAATTCACTCACTATCGTGAATTTGACCCATTGACCTGCCTAGCTATCAATAGACTTTACTTACTCCGAGCAAGCAGTCGACGGAGAAGAGCCTGAGCAGGGAGCCGGCGAGGCCGGGCGACTTGGCGAGGACGGCGGTCATCTCCTTGAACACGATGTCCTCCGCCTGGGGACACGTCTTGTTGTACGCCCCGAGCTGCGTGTGGGCCTCCGTCGAGCCACACAGGGCAAGGAGCGTAGCCGCCACCACGACGACCGCTAGAGCTGCTGACCTCGGCGCCATGTCGAGCTTATGATCGTTACCTTGAGTATATGCAGTACACCACACACGCTACCTGTATGTATATATACGCTTCTGAAATAACCTCCCTCTCCACCCATTTCAATTATTTCAAGTACTGCTTGCGCTTGTGTACTTGCACGCAGTGTGTACTACGTACTACGTACTGCTCTGTACTGCGAGATAGGAGAATGTCAACGGCTATCTAGTTGACATATATACTTACAGATTATTATAAGTGGAGATAACGTTCTTTACTCCATTTCTAGCAGCTGAAAGCGCCATTTCATAATACTGTGCATAATGGAGTTCAACTGATCAAATCCATTTCCAGCGTTGGCTCTCGATCCCCGTGTCTCAAACAGTATATTGTTGGCTCTTGCTCCATCGGCCGCCGCTGCCGGTCTGCCCTGTCTCCGATGGCTTTGGGTCGTGTGGAGGTGCCGAGGACCTCGGCCTCTCACCAACTAGAGGGACCCCGCTCTCATTCTTGTTAGTTCAACCTCTTGGTTGAGGCTATGTGGTGGTAATGATGTTCCTCGGTAGGAATAATGAATCCCATGTTTAATCCCCATCTTAATGGTGCGTCTAGTGTTGTCGAACGGCGTGTGTAGGTGTGTCTTCATCATATCTCGCGGAAGTCCACTATTAGGGAAAACCTTATACACAGAATCTTAGCAGCAACGCGGTTCAGGGGAACGCGCTACTGCTAATTAGCAGCAACGCGTGATAAAAACAAGCGCTACTGCTACTGACTTAGCAGTAGTGCGTCTGGGCGGAACCACGCTGCTACTAAAATCGACCGACAGTTCCCGCCAACCTAGGTTTAGCAGTAGCGTGGTGTTTATAAGCGCGTTGCTGATAAAGTCATATTAATAGCACACTTTTTGTGGGACGCGCTACTGCTAATTGTCGCTATTTTTAAAACTGACCACATGGCGGGACCCACTTAGCAGTAGCGCGTGAGGCGTAAGCGCGCTGCTGCTACGTTAATAGCAGTAGCACGGTTTATGACCAGCGCTACTGCTAAGCCGCAACATATACCACCTTTCTCCCTCCCCCTCCCCCTTCCCCATCCTTTCTTCCTCACTTTCCCCTACCTCCCACCTCCTCCCTCCCTCACTTTGCTTCTTCCTCACTACTTCTCCCCCCATTACTCTCCTTCTTCTACCTACCTTTCACTCTCTTTATTACTCCTAGCTAACTTACACCACCTCCATTAATGCATATCCTTTCTCTTTTTCCTCTCCCTCCACTAGATAAAGTCATCTCCTTTCCCAACTAGCTTGGTGTATCTACCCATTTAATGAAGTGAGCTATGTACCTCCCTAACTAGATCTAGCCATCTCAAGAAGTAAGCTTTGTCCACTTTTGATCATTCCCTAGGCGTGTGGTGACACCGATCGACATCATCATCACCGTGCTCGATCTCGAGATAGGTGATTAAAAATTTGTGCTTTTGCAAGAATGGACATATGTGTATGTGTGTGATATGACATAATCGCGTGATATGATGGAAATTGTGTATGTGGCTTGAGTTGCCGCCGAATTGTGCTTGAGTTGCCGATGTTTTGCCGAAATGTCGATTTATTTCCGTTTCGGCGAATTTCGGGCAAACTCTATATGTCTTATTTTTAGGGAAGGTCATGCCGAATTTTTGTATGACTTTAATGCATGCATGCATTTTTATAATCAATTTGTTTATTATTACCATGCAGGCGTTCATGATGGTCAGTGGAATGATGGTGGACAGGTGGTTGCGGTCGGTGGTGTGATAACCCACAAGTATAGGGGATCGCAACAACTTTCGAGGGTAGAGTATTCAACCCAAATTTATTGATTCGACACAAGGGGAGCCAAAGAATATTCTTGAGTATTAGCAGTTGAGTTGTCAATTCAACCACACCTGGATAACTTAGTATCTACAGCAAACTGTTTAGTAGCAAAAGTGGTATGATAGTAATGGTAACAGTAGCAACAGTAAAGATAAATGTTTTTGGGTTTTTGTAGTGGTTGTAACAGTAGCGACGGAAAAATAAATAAGCGAAGAACAATATATGAAAAACTCGTAGGCAATGGATCAGTGATGGATAATCATGCCGGATGCGATTCCTCATGCAATAGTTATAAGATAGGGTGATATAGAACTAGCTCCAGTTCATCAATGTAATGTAGGCATGTATTCCATAAATAGTCACACGTGCTTATAGAAAAGAACTTGCATGACATCTTTTGTCCTACCCTCCCGTGACAGCGGGGTCCTAGTGGAAACTAAGGGATATTAAGGCCTCCTTTTAATAGAGAACCGGACCAAAGCATTAACACATGGTGAATACATGAACTCCTCAAACTACGGTCATCACCGAGAAGTGTCCCGATTATTGTCACTTCGGGGTTGTCGGATCATAACACATAATAGGTGATTATAGACTTGCAAGATAGGATCAAGAACACACATATATTGATGAAACATAATAGGTTCAGAGCTGAAATCATGGCACTCGGGCCCTAGTGACAAGCATTAAGCATAGAAAAGTCATAGCAACATCAATCTCAGAACATAGTGGATACTAGGGATCAAACCCTAACAAAACTAACTTGATTACATGGTAAATCTCATCCAACCCATCACCGTCCAGCAAGTCTACGATGGAATTACTCACTCACGGCGGTGAGCATCATGAAATTGGTGATGAAGGATGGTTGATGATGACGATGGCGACGAATCCCCCTCTCTGGAGCCCGAACGGACTCCAGATCAGCCCTCCCGAGAGAGATTAGGGCTTGGCGGCGGCTCCATATCGTAAAACGCGATGAAACTTTCTCTCTGATTTTTTCTCCGCGAGACGGTATATATGGAGTTGGAGTTGAGGTCGGAGGAGGTCCGGGGGGCCCACGACCCCCCTATCTCGTGGACAGGCCCTGGGCCCCCTGGCTTGATTCTTTCGCCAAAAATTCTTATTAATTCTGAAAAGTCCCTCCTTGGAATTGCAGGTCATTCCGAGAACTTTTCTTTTCTACACATAAAACAACATCATGGTAGTTCTGCTGAAAACAGTGTCAGTCCAGGTTACTTTCATTCAAATCATGCAAGTTAGAGTCCAAAATAAGGGCAAAAGTATTTGGAAAGGTAGATACGTTGGAGACGTATCAACTCCCCCAAGCTTAAACATTTGCTTGTCCTCAAGCAATTCAGTTGATAAACTGAAAGTGATAAGGAAAAACTTTTACAAACTCTGTTTGCTCTTGTTGTTGTAAACATGAAAAGCCAGCATTCAAGTTTCAGCAAATATTACGAACTAACCATACTCACAATAACACATAGGTCTCACAATCACTCACATCAATAGCATAATCAACAAACAAGTCATAATAATAAAACTCGGATGACAACACTTTCTCAAAATAATCATAACATGATATAACAAAATGGTATCTCGCTAGCCCTTTCTGAGACCGCAAAACATAAACGCAGAGCACCTTTAAAG
The DNA here is from genome assembly GCF_018294505.1 of Triticum aestivum. Classification (NCBI taxonomy): domain Eukaryota; kingdom Viridiplantae; phylum Streptophyta; class Magnoliopsida; order Poales; family Poaceae; genus Triticum; species Triticum aestivum. Next base: position 677,642,561 of record NC_057798.1, on the reverse strand, counting down.
ATCAAGGACTGACTAAACATTGTAATTCATAGTAAAAGAGATCCAGTTAAGTCATACCCAATATAAACCAATAATAATGAATGCAAATGACAGTGCGCTCTCCAGCGGATGCTTTTAATAAAAAGGGTGATGATTCAACATAAAAGTAAATAGATAGGCCCTTCGCAGAGGGAAGCAGGGATTTGTAGAGGTGCCAGAGCTCGATTTTAAAATAGAGATTGAATAACATTTTGAGCGGTATACTTTCGCTGTCAACACAACACCTATGAGATGGTTGTATCTTCCACACTAAATGCATTATAGGTAGTTCCCAAACAGAATAGTAAAGGTTTATACTCCCCCAACCACCAACAAGCATCAATCCATGGTTTGCTCGAAATAACGAGTGCCTCCAACATACAACAACCCTGGGGGAGTTTTGTTTAATTATTTTGATTTGCTTTGATCTTTTTGGATCATGGGACTGGGCATCCCGGTTACCGCCCTTTCTCGTGAATGAGGAGCGGAGTCCACTCCTCTGAGAATAACCCACCTAGCATGAAAGATATAGGCAGCCCTAGTTGTTACATGAGCTGCTCGAGTATACAAAACATAATTTCATTTGAAGGTTTGGAGTTTGGCACATACAAATTTACTTGGAACGGCAGGTAAATACCGCATATAGGTAGGTATAGTGGACTCATATGGAGCAACTTTGGGGTTTAAGGAGTTTGGATGCACAAGCAGTATTCCCGCTTAGTACAGGTGAAGGCTAGCAAAAGACTGGGAAGCGACCAACTGAGAGAGCGACGACAGTCGTAAGCATGCATTAAAATTAATTCACACCAAGTACAAGCATGAATAGGATATAATCCATCATGAACATAAATATCGTAAAGGTTGCGTTGATTTGATTCAACTACATGCGTAAACATGTGCCAAGTCGAGTCACTCAATTCATTTAAAGGAGGATACCATCCCATCATACCACATCATAATCATTCTAATATCATGTTGGCACGCAAGGTAAATCATTATAACTCATAACTAATCAAGCATGGCACAAGTAACTATAATCTCTAAATGTCATTGCAAATATGTTTACTTCATAATAGCTGACTCAGGAACGATGAATCATCATATTTACAAAAACAAGAGAGGTCGAGTTCATACCAACTTTTCTCATCCCAATAAGTCCATCATATATCGTCATTATTGCCTTTCACTCACACGACCGAACGATGTGTATAATAATAAGAGTGTACATTTATTGGACTAAGCTGGAATCTGCAAGCATTCAATTCAAGAGAGAAGACAAGTAATATGGGCTCTAAATTAAATAAACAATCATGCATATAAGAGCCACTAAGCATTTTCAATATGGTCTTCTCGACCCCCAAAGGAAAGAAAATAAAACTATTTACATGGGAAAGCTCCCAACAAGTAAAAAAAAGAAGAACTAGAAATCTTTTTGGTTTTTCATTTTAATTTCTACTACAAGCAAGGAAATTAAACTAACTAATTTTTTTTGGTTTTTCTCAAGATTTATCAAACACACAAGAAGAAACTAGAAAAAGGGAATTTAAACTAACATGGATAATACAATGAAAGAGTATGATCATCGACGACTAGTGTGTGAACATGAATGAAAAGTCGGTGAGAAATACGTACTCCCCCAAGCTTAGGCTTTTGGCCTAAGTTGGTTTAATACCAAGGACCGCCTGGCTGATATCCATAAGTGAAACTGGGATTGTACTGAGATGCAGAGGCAACAGCCTCCTGGGCAGCAGCGTGTTGGCGAGCTGCCTCCATTGCCCTCTCATATTCAGTGGCTTCTTCCCTGGTGATAACATATCCTCCTCTTGCCTAATAATCAAAAAGGTAGGAAGCAGGAAGAGTGACAGGGACGATGTTGCGTCTGTCATAGATTAGTCGATAATGGATGAATTGTACATTCCTCTCAAGAAAATGATGACTAAACATAGCTTCTTTATACAAATAAACAGGATGCATTATCATATCTCCTTCTCACGGGGCTATACCAAGAAAATTAGCCACACGGGTTGCATAAATTCCACCAAAGAAATTTCCCTTTCTACTATTATTCTGCAACCTACGTGCAACAATTGCCCCCAAGTTATAACCTTTATAACCTGACACAGCACTCTTGAGGACACAAAGATTAGGGGCACACATGTGACATACCTCGTCCTTATCGTTAATGCATCTACCAATAAAGAGAGGAAAGTAATGTAAAGCAGGAAAATAAATGCTCCCTATGGTAGCTTGTGCTACGTCCCTAGATTCACCCACAGTAATATTCGCAAGGAAATCTCTAAATTCACATTTGGGAGGATCATTAATATTACCCCACTGCGGGAGTTTGCAAGCAGTTGTAAAATCCTCTAATTCATGGTGTAAGATGTATCATAAATATCAAATAGGACACTAGGAGAATTACGCGTACAGTTATATTTAAACCTCCACACAAAGGAATCAGTCAATTGAGAGTACTGAGGACACTTATCTTGTAAGAAGTCCTCCATCTCAGCATTATGCACATACGCGTCAAATTCCTCCTGGAAGCATGCTTCAATCATAAAATCATCGGATGGCCACTCACAAGCCCGTACATATGCATTCCTCGGCAATTCAACGTCTTGCTCACGTATAGCAATCCTTGGCCCTTTCTTTGCCGAGGAACCACCTTGGTACATTCTCCTAAGCATATTTCTTTTTCTGAAAATTTCTGAAATTTTAGTAACTTCAAAATAAAAGTGCATAAAACTAAACAAGATTGATAGCAACTACTCCTACAAGTGCCTAGAGCCCATATCATGCATTAGAATTACTTGGAACCTCAAAAATTTAACATGCATGCTCAAGAACAGGGTCACCAAGACAGCAAGGATTTGCAATGGATAAAGCACTAAAACAAAAACTAATTAGACCAATGGAGGAGTCACATACCAAGCAACAATCTCCCAAAGCGGTTTTGTGAATGGAGCTTTGAGCTAAGAGATTGAAAATCGCAGCAAAACGAGCTAGAACTCGTGCTTGAGCTGGATGGGGATTTTTTTGGGGTAGAAGATGGAGTGTGTGGGTGCTGGCATAAGTGGAGGAGAGCCACCAGGGGCCCACGAGACAGGGGGGCGCGCCCTACAGGGGGGGCGCCCTCCTCTCTCGTGGCCTGGTTCTTGCCCCTTTTGCAGTGTTTTCAGTGCCTAAAATCCTCAAATATTCCAGAAAAAATCAGACTAAATTTGCAGGGCATTTGGAGCACTTTTATTTTCGGACTATTTTTTATTGCACAGATAATTCAGGAAACAGACGGATAATACTATTTTTTCTTTATTTATTCTAAATAACAGAAAGTAAAAAGAGGGTACAGAAGGTTGTGCCTTCTAGTTTCATCCATCTCGTGGTCATCAAAATGAACCCGCTAACAAGGTTGATCAAGTCTTGTTAACAAACTCATTCCGAATAACACGGAACCGGAGAAATTTCGAATAACACTAAGTTACGTCAACGAGGATATGAAAATCCCCAACAATAAGAATATCATACTTTTTCTTGACAGTAGGGAGAGGAAATTCAAAACCTCCAAAAATGATAGTTGGAACTTTTTCAATAGAATTGATGCTATGAACTTGAGATTGTTTCCTCGGAAAGTGTACCGTATGCTTATTGCCATTAACATGAAAAGTGACATTGCCTTTGTTGCAATCAATAACAGCCCCTGCAGTATTAAGAAAAGGTCTACCAAGGATAATAGACATACTATCGTCCTCGGGAATATCAAGAATAACAAAGTCCGTTAAGATAGTGACATTTGCAACCACAACAGGCACATCCTCACAAATACCGACAGGTATAGCAGTTGATTTATCAGCCATTTGCAAAGATATTTCAGTAGGTGTCAAGTTATTCAATTCAAGTCTACGATATAAAGAGAGAGCCATAACACTAACACCGGCTCCAAGATCACATAAAGCAGTTCTAACATGATTTCTTTTAATGGAGCATGGTATAGTTGGAACACCCGGATCTCCAAGTTTCTTTGGTATTCCACCCTTAAAAGTGTAACTAGCAAGCATGGTGGAAATTTCAGCTTCTGGTATCTTTCTTTTATTTGTGATGATATCCTTCATATATTTAGCATAAGGATTTACTTTAAGCATATCAGTTAAGCGCATACGTAAGAAAATAGGTCTAATCATTTTAGCAAAGTGCTCAAAATCCTCATCATTCTTTGGCTTGGATGGTTTACGAGGAAAGGGCATGGGTTTCTGAACCCATGGTTCTCTTTCTTTACCGTGCTTCCTAGCAACAAAATCTCTCTTATCATAACGTTGATTCTTTGATTGTGGGTTATCAAGATCAACAACAGGTTCAATCTCTACATCATTGTTATCACTAGGTTGAGCATCCACATGAACATCATTGTTAGCATTATCATCAGGTTCATGTTCATCTCCGGATTGTGTTTCAGCATCAGAGATAGAAGTATTGTTGGGATTCTCAAGTGTTTCAACATTAGGTTCACTAGAAGTTTGCAAATTCCTATCATTTTTCTTTTTCTTCTTATTAGAAGAACTAGGAACATCTAGATTATTATTCTAAGAATCTTGTTCAATCCTTTTAGGGTGGCCTTCAGGATACAAAGGTTCCTGAGTCATTCTACCAGTTCTAGTAGCCACTCTAATGGCAAAATCATTTTTATTATTCAACTCATCAAGCAAATCATTTTGAGCTTTGAGTACTTGCTCAACTTGAGTAGCAACCATAGAAGCATATTTGCTAACGCGGTGAAGTTCATCTTTAACTCTAGCCAGATTATCACCTACGCGTCCTATCTCGAAAGCATTATTCTTTAACTCTCTACCAACATAAGCATTAAAACTTTCTTGTCTAGCCATAAAGTCATCAAATTCATCTAAGCATGGGCTATGAAATTTAGTAGAGGGTATTTCAACTTTATCGTATCTATAGAGAGAATTTACCTTCACTACCGGTGTCGGGTTATCAAGACAATGTGGTTCTTCAGGCGGTATATTCAGACCATGTATTTCTTCAATAGGTGGTAAATTCTTAACATCTTCAGCTTTAATATCTTTTTCTTTCATTGATTTCTTTTCCTCTTGCATATCTTCAGGATTGAGGAATAAAACACCTCTCTTCTTCGGAGTGGGTTTAGGAATAGGCTCAGGAGTTGGCTCAATTGGTTCAGGAATTACTTCAGAAACTGGCTCGGGAAGAGTCCAATTATTTTCATTAGTCAACATATTATTCAATAATATTTCAGCTTCGTCGACTGTTCTTTCCCTGAAAACACAACCAGCACAACTATCCAAGTGGTCCTTGGAAGCATCGGTTAGTCCATTATAAAAGATATCAAGTATTTCATTTTTCTTAAGATGGTGATCAGGCAAAGCATAAAGCAACCGGATAAGCCTCCCCCAAGCTTGTGGGAGACTCTCTTCTTTGATTTGCACAAAATTATATATTTCCCGCAAGGCAGCTTGTTTCTTATGAGCAGGGAAATATTTAGCAGAGAAGTAATACATCATATCCTGGGGACTATGCACACAACCAGGAGCATGAGAATTATACCAAGTCTTAACTTCACCCTTTAATGAGAACGGAAATATCTTAAGGATATATAAATAGCGAGACTTCTCATCATGGGTAAATAGGGTGGCTATGTCATTCAACTTGGTAAGATGTGCCACAACAGTTTCAGATTCAAGGCCATAAAAAGGATCAGATTCAACTAAAGTGATAATATCAGGATCAACAGAGAATTCATAATCCTTATCAGTAACACATATAGGTGAAGTAGCAAAAGTAGGATCGGGTTTCATTCTAGCATTAAGAGACTGCTGCTTCCATTTAGCTCATAATTTCTTAAGATCATTTCTATCATTGCAAGCAAGAATAGCTTCAGCAGCTTCTTTGTTCATAACATAACCCTTAGGAACAACAGGTAAAACATAATCATTGGGGGAACGTTCATCATCACTATCATCAATAATAGGTTCTTCACCATTTTCATTCCCCCTAACTCTAGCAAGTTGTTCATCAAGAAATTCACCTAATGGCAAAGTAGTATCACGCATAGAAGTAGTTTCATCATGCATAGCAGAAGTGGCATCATCAATAACATGCGACATATCAGAATTCATAGCAGTAGCAGGTTTAGGTGTCGCAAGCCTATCAATAACGGAAGGAGAATCTAGTGCAGAGCTAGATGGCAGTTCCTTACCTCCCCTCGTAGTTGAGGGAAAAATCTTTGTCTTAGCATCTTTCAAGTTCTTCATAGTGATCAACAGATATAAATCCCAAGTGACTCAGAGAATAGAACTATGCTCCCCGGCAACGGCGCCAGAAATTAGTCTTGATAACCCACAAGTATAGGGGATCGCAACAACTTTCGAGGGTAGAGTATTCAACCCAAATTTATTGATTCGACACAAGGGGAGCCAAAGAATATTCTTGAGTATTAGCAATTGAGTTGTCAATTCAACCACACCTGGATAACTTAGTATCTGCAGCAAACTGTTTAGTAGCAAAAGTGGTATGATAGTAATGGTAACAGTAGCAACATTAAAGATAAATGTTTTTGGGTTTTTGTAGTAGTTGTAATAGTAGCAACCGAAAAGTAAATAAGCGAAGAACAATATATGGAAAGCTCGTAGGCAATGGATCAGTGATGGATAATCATGCTGGATGCGATTCCTCATGCAATAGTTATAACATAGGGTGATATAGAACTAGCTCCAGTTCATCAATGTAATGTAGGCATGTATTCCATAAATAGTCACACGTGCTTATGGAAAAGAACTTGCATGACATCTTTTGTCCTACCCTCCTGTGGCAGCGAGGTCCTAGTGGAAACTAAGGGATATTAAGGCCTCCTTTTAATAGAGAACCGGACCAAAGCATTAACACATGGTCAATACATGAACTCCTCAAACTACGGTCATCACCGAGAAGTGTCCCGATTATTGTCACTTCGGGGTTGTCAGATCATAACACATAATAGGTGATTATAGACTTGCAAGATAGGATCAAGAACACACATATATTGATGAAAATATAATAGGTTCAGATCTGAAATCATGGCACTCGGGCCCTAGTGACAAGCATTAAGCATAGAAAAGTCATAGCAACATCAATCTCAGAACATAGTGGATACTAGGGATCAAACCCTAACAAAACTAACTTGATTACATGGTAAATCTCATCCAACCCATCACCGTCCAGCAAGCCTATGATGGAATTACTCACTCACAGAGGTGAGCATCATGAAATTGGTGATGGAGGATGGTTGATGATGACGACGGCGATGAATCCCCCTCTCTGGAGCCCCGAACGGACTCCAGATCAGCCCTCCCGAGAGATATTAGGGCTTGGCGGCGGCTCCGTATCGTAAAACGTGATGAAACTTTCTCTCTGGTTTTTTTCTCCACGAGACGGTATATATGGAGTTGGAGTTGAGGTCGGAGGAGGTCCGGGGGGCCCACAAGATAGGGGGGCGCGCCCTAGGGGAGGCGCCCCCTATCTTGTGGACAGGCCCTGGGCCCCTGGCCTTGATTCTTTCGCCAAAAATTCTTATTAATTCTGAAAAGTCCCTCCGTGGATTTGCAGGTCATTCCGAGAACTTTTCTTTTCTACACATAAAACAAAATCATGGTAGTTCTGCTGAAAACAGCGTCAGTCCGGGTTAGTTTCATTCAAATCATGCAAGTTAGAGTCCAAAACAAGGGCAAAAGTGTCTGGAAAAGTAGACACGTTGGAGACGTATCATGGTGCAGGACATGAAAGAAAATAACCTGACAAAGGTTTTATGTCTGTATCGAAGGTGCAAAGGAATAGTTTGGCTCGACCCCTATGATGATGGTCATGTCGAAGCGCACCTGCTCATGACTGGTTTCATGGATGGCTATACTCGGTGGATAATTCAAGATGAGGATGATGATGTTGAGGACGCCAACGGGGTGGGAAATGATGACATGGGGCAAGACGAAGAGATGATCGATAATGGCGGCGAGGAAGAGGCCGGACATGGCGGCGGAGAAGGGGCCGGACATGGCGGAGGAGAAGGGGCCGGACATGGCGGCGGAGAAGGGGCCGAACATGGCGGAAGAGAAGGGGCCGTACATGGCAGCGGAGAAGGGGCCGGACATGGCGGAGGAGAAGGGGTCGGACATGGCGGTGGAGAAGGGGCCGGATATGGCGGCGAAGAGAACATGGACTCCACGCCGCAGAGTTCGGCGGTACTAAGTTCAATCATGCGGGACCCTCATGTTCAAGCACTGCTTCCCAAGGAGACGAGTACTGAGAGAGATGCTTCTAGAGAGGAGGCTAAGCTGCAGCAACTGATGGTAGACTCGAACACTCCATTGTATGATGGTTGCAATCCTGAGGTGACCTGCTTGAGTTTCATACTCCAACTCCTGAAGACGAAGGCTAAAAACAAATGGACCGACACTAGCCTCAATGAGCATCTCAAGTACCTAAAGGATGTTCTTCCCGCGGGGAATCTATGTCCTATTAGTGTGGGTGAGGCCAAGAAGATCGTGTGCCCTCTTGATCTGCCGCATGTTAGATACCATGCATGCATCAATGATTGCATAATTTATCGGAAGGATCACACGGAAAAAACAAGTTGTCGGGTGTGCAATGCGTCTCGATACAAGAAGGCTAGGAAGAAATCTCCCCAGAAAGTTGTACGGTACTTACCGATCACTCCCCATCTCCAGCGGTATTTCGTAGATTCCAAGGAAGCAAAACTCATGCGCTGGCACGCGGAGAGGAAGAAGCCCAACGATGGAGATGATCCGAAACTGAGACACGTCAAGGATGGAAGCCAATGGAGAGTGTTGAGCGGCTTCTATCAGTATTTCGAATGTGATGCAAGGAACATCGTGCTCGGCGCGTGTACTGATGGGATGAATACATTTGGCAACCAGGACACCAACCATAGCACATGGCCCGTGTTTGTATGGATGTACAACCTCCCCCCTGGGTGTGCATGAAGTCGAAGTACATTCACATGAGCATGCTGATTCAAGGGCCGAAACAATCGGGAAATAATATTAATCCGTATTTGGGGCTACTTCAAGAGGAGTTAGACACGTTATGGAAAACACCGACCAAGACATGGGACGCCAGCAAAGGCGAGTATTTCGACATGAGAGCCACACTGATCACAACGGTGCACGACTATCTCAGTTACGAATATGTCGCAGGCCAGGTGTGCCATGGATATTGCGGATGCATGCGGTGCATGGATGATACGATGTCTCAGCAGCTAACGTCAAGGAAAAAGGGCGGGTCTGGGAAAATTGTGTACATGGGGCATCAAAGATGGCTCGAGAAGGACGACCCATGGAGAAGCCGTGGAGATCTATTCAATGGTCACGCTGAGCATCGAGGATCTCCACGTAAGCGGAGCGGCATCAAAATCGATGAGCTGTTGGAAAACTGGGAATAGTGCCCCGCGCTGGGAAAGATGATGAAAAAGGCGTCGAAGCCGCTGCTGAAGGTATGGAAGACGAGGTATGTGTTATGGGACTTGGAGTACTAGCACAAACTCGACACAACTAATTGCCTTGATCAAATGCATATCTGTAAGAATGTCCTTGAGAGCTTGCTCGCGACACCGATGAACATGCCGAATAAGACCAAGGATGGGCCGAAGGCAAGAAAAGACTTGCAAGATTTGGAAATCATGGAAGATTTGCACATGCCGCCCCATAAAAAGTCAGACGAGACAGAGACGGAGACAGGGGCGCGGGAGAAGAAGGGCAAAAAAGTAAAGGAAGAGGATTATTACCCCCCTTCTTGCTTCATCTTAAGTCCGACTGAGATCAATCAATTCTTTAAGTGACTTACCGGAGTCAAAGTTAGTTCCGGTTACTGTGGCAAGATAAGCAGATATCTAGAGACGAACAAGAAAGGTTTAGCGGGATGAAGTCTCATGACTGCCATGTGATGATGACGCAAATACTACTTGTTGCCCTTAGAGGGATAATGGACAAGCACGTCAGTGACATGCTTATTGGTCTCTGCAACTTTTTTGATGTCATCTCTCGAAAGTCGGTCAGTGTGTAAAGCAGCTCCGAAGGCTACAAGAACAGATCGTTGTGATACTGAATGAGCTTGAGATGTACTTCCGGCCCGCGTTCTTTGACGTCATGGTGCATATGTGTGTCCATATTGTGGACGACATAATAGACCTAGGGCCATCATTCCTACACAACATGATGTCTTTTTGAGAGGATGAATGGGATCATCAAAGGATTTGTTCATAACATGTCCCGTCCGGATGGAAGCATCATCCAGGGCTATCTGACACAAGAGTGCATCTCTTTCTGTGAAAATTTTCTATATGGCGCGGACCAGCCGCCTGGTGTTGGTGTTGGTTTACCCGTTAACAAGCACGATGGGAGGCTCGAAGGAGAAGGTCACTCCAACGGTCACAGGGAACTGCACGTGGCATACTCAGATCGACACAACGACTTTGACAGAGCAAACTTGGTACTGCTACAACACCTAGACGAGGTAGATTCTTTCGTGGCACTGCACAAAGAAATTATCGCAAAGAGGTATCGTGACCAGGGGGTATGTAGGACGGACGCCGAAGTTACTGGAGAGCACAACTCCACTTTCCTACATTGGTTCAAAGAGCATATTATTGCTAATCCCCCGGAAGAGGACTCTAAGGACGGATTGCTCATATACGCCTTAGCACATGGCCCCTCGCCCAACCTCGTCACCTATCAGGCATACGATATCAACAGATACACGTTCTACACGGAGGCCAAAGATATGGACACTGATGATCAAAACTCAGAGGTGACGATGGAATGCATGACCGACAGCGACAATGGCGCAACTGAGAGATTTTACGGAATGGTCGAGGAGATCTGGGAGCTTGACTACTCTGTATTGCACAACGCAATGATGTTTCGTGTTAGATGGGCTAAGAATGTCGAAAGAGGAAATCGGTATTTCAGTACCATGACTATACCCGACGCCAAGAGCGCTACCGTGAACGCTATCACAAAAAACAAGCCATGGGTACACGCTAAGAACGTGTCACAATGCTTCTTCATAACCGACCCGTTCAATCCCAGTCGTGTTGTCGTGAGGAGAGGCAAAAGGAACATCATTGGAATGGATGGAGTCGCCAACGAGGAAGACTATGACCAGTACGGCAACCCAATGAGGGAAGATGACGATGATGATGAAGTATATGTCAAAATAAGAATCAATACTACATTACCTAAGAAAGTTCGTACTCCATGGAAAAGAAAAAGTCACAATGAGGGGCTCAATTATTCTTCAACGAACAAGAAGGGAAAGAAGCTCACTCAAAAACGAAAACGTCAACGCTGAGGAACCGTACGTTATCGGTCAAATGATGTAATATATATATTCTTATTTTGTGTACACACTTGGCCATTATGCATTGGTCAAATGATGTAATATATATGTTCCTATTTTGTATACATACTTAACCATCAAATGATGCAATATATATCGCCTTAGTTATATACATTGTATCACCTTCCCTTTGTTCACTGCTCTCGGAAAAAAGGAAAATAAAATAAAAGAAAAGGAAGAGAAAATAAAGGAAAAGAAAATAGAAGAAACAAACAGGAAAACTGCTATAGGTACTAGCTATAGCAGTAGAGCTTTTTGCACAAAAATGCTATCGCTATCTGTAATAGCAGTAGCGCTTTCTGACAAAAACGCTATAGCTATCTTTAATAGTAGTAGCGCGGTCTATGCAAAAGCGTTATAGCTAACTTAGCTATTGCGCGTTTGTCCAGAACGCACTACTCCTACCTCGACTTAACCCCCAAAATTCTCACTCTCTCTGCTTCTTCCTGCCTCTGCTTTTCCCCCAAATCCCCACTCTCTCTTCCCCCGTGCCGTCGCCGCCGGAGCCCTCGACCCCGGCGCTCGCCCCGACCCCAGCGCTTGGCCCCGTCCTAGTTCTCGCCCCCGACCCTGGCGCTCGCCCCCGTCCCCGGCGCTTGCCCCTGTCCCTGCGCTTGCCCCCGTCCCGACGCTCGCCCCCGTCTCCCCCGACCCCGGCGACCCTCAGTGCCGTGCTGTCTCCCCCGACCCCGCCTCGCCTCGCTGCCACGCCGTCTCCCCCGACCCCATTTCTCTCTGCTCTTTGTAAGCCCTCTCCCCTCCCCTCTTCTCTGCTATTTAGTGCTATTTAGTATGAAATAGTATGAACCCTAGGCTATTTTTTAGTGTAAGAAAAAACAGAATTGATTATATAGGTTTCTTGCATTTTTTTAGTTAAAGCAGTTGTTGTTATTTAAATTTTATAGTGCTAGTTAGTTAATTAGAATGAGTATGAAACCTAGGACAGATTAGTTAAAGCAATTGTTGCTATTTAAAAAAGAAAATTTGAAGTGGACAGATTAGTTCTGTATTTAAAAAACATGACTTCTTGCATTTTTCTTCAAGTTCTATATTTTTCTTCCTTTTATATGAAAATTTGAAGTGTACATGTGATATGCGGACATGTGATTTGGACATGTCATATTTGGAATTTGGACATGTCATTTGGACATGTGATGTGCAGGGTAAATGATCTGAGTGGCCTATGTTTCACCGGAATGTTGATTCATTTCCGTTCCGGTGAATTTCAAGCGCTCAATATGTCCACTTTTTAGCAAAGGTCATGCCGAAATTTTCTGTGAATTTTGGCATGACTTGTGCTAGAAAGTAGGCATATCGAGTGCCGGGAGTTGCTGGGAACGGCATTCCAGCAAACATAGATCTTTTTTATGTCATTTCTCATTTTTTATAGTTTTAGAATTAGGAGAATTAATCATAGGAAACATGTCGAACAATGAAGAAATTGGATCTTCTGACCAAGATGCAGACGAGATGGATTATGAGGGTGAACAAGAGTACCTCAACTTTTTGGAAGGTGTTTTACAATTAGGGCCCGGAGGCCAAGAAGCAGAAAAAGAAGTTTAGTCAGACAGACATCAACGAGAAGGTGAAGCTTGCAGTCGAGAAAAAAGCAACTAAGGACGCGCAAAAAGCAGCCAAGAAGAAACATGATTTGCTAAAGTAGACAGTAGATGCAGCTGTAAATGCCTACAGAAATGATTTTGCTACTAACTTGGTCGCGGCTATCATCAACTGGACGAAGAAAAATCCAGACAAGACGGTACATGATTTCCCCATGCCCAGTTTCGTCAGGAGCAACTTGGTGAACAACACCACCGCACTATCACCTGCTCATGCAACCGGGCCTGCTCTCGCACCTGCACCTGCACCCGCACCCGCTCATAGTAGCCCATCCTCAGTCTCTGGCGTGCTAGGCGGGCCTTCATCTTTGGCTGAGCTCGATGCCCTCACGGTAATTACATGTCGCACACACACATACACACACACACAATATATATATATATATATATATATATATATATATATATATATATAAGGTGGGTCTATTATGATAACATCCCTTAAGACCTTATTCTAATAACACCTAGGCTTATTCTGATAACACTACCGAGCCGTCTCGCTGCCTAGAAGCGAACCACACAGAAACTACCTTATCCATCTCCTTTTCCCACGAACACCCACCTCCCTCCTGCACCTTCTACCGGTCGCCGGAGCGCCGCCCCTCCCCAGGCTGCAGCCGCGCTGCCCCTCCCTGGGCCCCCGCCGCGCCGCCCCTCACCAGGCCCCTTTCCTTAAAAAAATAGACAACCCCAACCAACCACCGCACCACCTTCCCACGACAGATTTTATAGCATTTTCGGAAACTATATGACGTAATGCAAAAAAAACCACAACTAGTAGCCCGTCGGCCATCCTCTGGCCGAAGTAGGGCCTTTCGGCCAAAGCTAGGCCGAAGTAGGGCTTTTCGGCCAAAGCTAGGCCGAAGTAGGTGATTTCGGCCATCATTAGGCCGAAGTAGGTGATTTCGGCCATCATTAGGCCGAAGTGGAGCATTTCGGCCAAAGCTAGGCCGAAATAGACTTTTTGGTCTAGTCTAGGCCGAAAAGTACTACTTCGATCTCATGTAGGCCGAAGTTGCATGGCTCGTGCTGAAATGTTCCCGCCACCCCTTCCCGCCACCCGTTTCCCGCCAACCCCTTCCCGCCACCCGTTTCCCGCCATATGTTCCCGCCAACCCTTCCCGCCATATGTTCCCGCCACCCGTTTCCCGCCAACCCCTTCCCACCACCCGTTTCCCGCCATATGTTCCCGCCACCCGTTTCCCGCCAACCCTTCCCGCCATATGTTCCCGCCACCCGTTTCCCGCCAACCCCTTCCCGCCACCCGTTTCCCGCCAACTCTTTCCCGCCTTATTTTCTCCTCTGTATCTATAAAACCCCCTTCAGGCGAAGGTGGATAAGCATTCCAGTGTAGTGTAGTCGAGATGTCCCATTATCCATTCGATCGTAGTTTTCACCCTGGGATGAGCAGCACTCTTCTGAGTCTAGTTACCGATTTCAGGATGGACAATAGGATAGTTCCATGGGACGAACTCACCGGTAGTGACACCATAATGAATGAGTTGGCTCACCAATTACGTAGGTCTGGGTGGCCTGAAAGGACCTATGAGAAGGTACGTCAAGAACTTCTTAGGTTGCATGAAAGGTGGAAGAAGGTAGTGGAGCCGAAGAGTGAAACTTTCAGAAGGACTGCAGCAAAGAATACATTTTTATGGACTGAGGAGAGCGAGGACGACGAAGATGTCTTCATGCCGCCGCTTCCGGGTTCTGCATCGTCAAAGGGCAAGAGTTCTGCATCGTCCAAAGGCAAGACTTCTGCATCCTCGAAGGGCAAGAGTTCTGCATCCAGCAAGGGCAAGAGTTCTGCATCCAGCAAGGGCAAGAGTTCTGCATCGATGGAGGGCAAGAGGACCGCATCGTCGAAGGGAAAGAGGGCTGCATCAACAGAGGATGACGATGATGACTTCATGTAGTATGTAAGATGTATTCCAGTTTGTATTGTATTATTGTAGGGCATTATGTTCTATCTGAATTTCATTTTGTAGTATGTAAGATGTATTGCACAAGTTCAGCCGCACCGTTTAATTCAGATGTACTTGTATCTTAATTATCGGTTGTAATCTATTTGGAAATGTAACTGGAATAAGAATGCGAATTAATAGTAATATGTCTCTCGCATACATAAAACAATATATGTCTCCTGATCAGATAGAAGGAAGTGCGATAGTAACATAGATAATGAGTCATACATAGATAATAAGCATATGCGAATAGTCTGAAACTAACATAGATAATGAGTCATACATAGATAATAAGCATATCACTGCGGGGGACGGCGACGAGTCTGGGTCTTCCTCGGGCGAGGACCGGAAGGCGATAAGCGCTGAGGCGGTGGACGAGGCTCGCGATAACCACGACCATAGTTAACCTCGTCTGTCACGGTCTGTGTCTCCTGCGTCGGTGGTGGTGGTGGAGTGTGAAACACTGTCTGCGAGAAGCCATAAATGTTTGTAGCATGGTCATCATCCTCGCGGTCGCCCTCAAAGTAATCAGCACCACCACTAAGGATGGGTGACTGCTCTGAATGCATGAACGGTTGCGACAGGTTGCCGCCTGCGGTAAAGTAAAAAACTTGTAAAATTGATACAAATGCATGAACGATTACTACTCTGTTCAAAAGAATGTAGTGAGTAGGGTTACCTAGTTCCATCTGCTGATGCCAGTAAGAGCTCCCTGGCTGTGAAGGAGGTGGCTGATGCCAGTAAGAGCTCCCTGGCTGTGAAGGAGGTGGCTCATTCCAGGAAGAGCTCCCTGGCTGTGAAGGAGGTGGCTCATTCCAGGAAGAGCTCCCTGGCTGTGAAGGAGGTGGCTCATGCCAGGAAGAGCTCCCTGGTTGTGAAGGAGGTGGCTCATGCCAGGAAGAGCTCCCTGGCTGTGAAGGAGGTGGCTCATGCCTGGAAGAGCTCCCTGGCTGTGAAGGATGAGGTTCTGCACGGTGCACAGAAGGTCGTGGTTGTGAACGTTGCACAGAGGGTCGTGGTTCTGAATGCTGTACAGAGGGACGTGGCGGACGATGTGCTGGAGGAGGAAGTGCAACATCCGAAGACCGTCTACACGTAACAGCAGCGTAAATCCTCCGTAGCTTGTCATCAAGACGCCTCAACCATGAGACGCCCTCTCGCGGTGGGATAGTTTCTCCCCTCTGAAAGCGCCGCATTAAAGCGGAAACCTCCTCTCGCGCCTGTACTGTCAAGTCACCCTGTAGATGAAGAGTTAACCAATTATATCCTCGTTGTATGATAGACACCACGAATAGACACCCAAACGAAAATGTCCAGATTAACAAAAGACTCAACATATAAGAACCAAGGCATTTACCGCGTGGTGTCTGGTTCCCACAACAGAGGCAGTTGGGTACATATCGCTGGTGAGAGGGGCTTCGATCTGATCAGGAGCAGCTGATGGAACCAAGTAGATCCTTGTTGTATGCCGGTAACGCTGCAGATACAACCCGAACATTTGCCAGTTAAAGGCCCGACCCTCACCCCAGGTATTTGTCGCAGCGGTAGTCCATTCGTCAACGTAAGGGGTAATGCTCTTAAGCCAGTAATCCATGGACTTGTTTCCTCCTAGGCGACTGTCCCTGATATTGACATGCGCGATACAGAATTAGGTATATTATGAATGTATAGCTGACAACTAAAATAGTATTAGTACTTACTTGTGCACGTGCTCTGGCAACTGTGGAATTTTTGGAATCTCAGGCTCTTGATATAGACCGAACTGTCTCATTACTCTATGAAGAGACATCTCCTCAACCGTCACATCGAACACCAACTTGGCCTTGGTCATCCAAAAATGCCGATCTCTAGTGCACAATCCAGAAATCCCAACTGGGTACCTCGATGATATAGCCTCAGCCGAGTATGGCTCCCAGATAACTTGATCCTCGTGCAAACTATCAAACTGCGCCGTGAAGGACGGGTAGCATCCCCTAACCTGACTATGTGCAAACTGTCTCTGTGCATGACAACAAATAAGCATTAGTAATACTAATGAATGGCAAAAAATAATTAAATTAATTGTTACTTAATATAAATGTACCTCTCGCCGTGCCCAAACAGAACCCATAGTAGGTAAGTCGCCGATAGCAGGCACATAAGCCCCAGCTAAGTCCTCCAAACCAAAAGGTTTATCAATGTAGACATAGGGTCGTCCAATAGGGAATCTCTCGTATGACCAGAGCAGCAACAATAATGGACATCCAACAACACCAGCAAGCTTTGCACAGGCCTCTGTACGTAGCCGCTAACACAGCAGAACCAAAACTCCTCTGTAGAATATCCGCGGGGCAACGTGCGTCAGCTATCTCTCGTGCAATACCGATGAGTCGTGCATCGACAGTGGTCACGTGGTTCTCCATAAACATCGTCTTGCCGAACAGCCAAAGAATATATGCCTCTAAGGACCGGTCAATCTGTGCCTCCGACAACTCAACATTGGGATGTCCTAACGAGACAATCTACATAGAAACGTAATAATTGTATGAAAATCAGGCAACTAAAAAACAACATTTGTTTACGTGGCCGTGATGGTTACCTGAAACTGGCTCAACCATCTAAAAAGAGGTCCATGAGGATCGTTGTCTATGGCCCTAGCAGTCGGGACCGCAGCCAAAAAACGGGTCTGCATCGCTGTTTGCCACCCTGATTCTGCCTCTAAGGGACCTATGGCAGCACCGGCCAGAGGTAATCCCAACAAGTACGACACATCCTGTAAAGTAGGCGCCATCTCTCCCCATGGGAAGTGAAACGTATGTGTCTCTGGCCTCCATCTATCTACTAAGCAGGTAAGGAGTGACTTGTCGTAAGAGAAACGTCTCACTTGCCTCTTGTGTAACTGCACTGGTTCACCTGCCTCATCTAAGTCCGGACCATCAATCCACTCATCCAATGTACCCTGAACCAGCCGTGCCAAGGGTAGAAGTCCAGCCCAACTTAACCTACAAAATAAAAATATTGTTAGCGGCTATAAAAAGTATGTAAAACATAGTAAGTCATTATATGGACTCCATTATATGCACACATACCTATCAACCCATGAATCGTGTATCAGCCAGTTAGTCTTTGGGGTACGAGTGACCAACACGTCTAAGTTGTTGCCCGCTTCCAATAGGGCGCCCCGGTGCTTTCTGTCGATGTTGCCATTAAGCAACGGATACAAAGACATATCTGCAATTCAAACAACAAATCTCAGGCGCAAATAAAAACATAGATCTGACATATTACAAATTAAAACATAGTCCTGACATAGTACGAATTAAAACATAGTCCATGAGGATTTACATATTAAAACAAAGTCCTGACATATTACAAATTAAAACATAGATCTGACATATTACAAATTAAAACATAGTCCTGACATATTACAAATTAAAACATAGTCCTGACATATTACAAATTAAAACATAGTCCTGACATATTAAAACCCACTACGACACATTATATAGCTTGTGAGTTATTTCTTCCTCGTCCGCCCCTTCGGCCTCGACTGCCACGACCACGTCCGCCTCTTCCTCTTGTTGTCGCAGCCGTCGATGTGGAAGCACTCGTCGATGCGGAAGCACCATCTTTGTTCAGGTCGGGACAATATTTCATCCTATGCCCATAAGCCGCGCATAACAAACATTGCCTGGTTGCTCCACCAGCTTCAGACTGGTCCATATCGTTCCGGATGCGACGGGCCTTCCGTCTGCCCCTACTTGTCCGCCGAAGGTCTGGATGCGGGATATATACTCTCTCACCGTCGTTTACCTTGTTGAAATTGCCGACGACTCTAAACCCTGTCATCTCGCCTGTCCAGGTGTTGAGCACTGCCTCTTTTAAATAGTATGGGGACACGAAGGAGATAGCATCCAACTCAATCTGCCCACAGGCAGCCAACACATGAGAGCAAGGTAGGTGCAACAACTTCGGTTTGTTGCATGTACACTCACACGTTGGATAAAATTCCGTTCCAATTTTTACCTCGTGTGTCTTCACCTCATTTCCAGAACCAAAACCATCGGTAGGAAGCTGAACCTCATACCTCCTTTCTTGATTCCCTATGAGTCTGACAGTGTGCTTCTTTGCTTTCTCTATCTTCTTTGCCATGTATTCCATGACACGGCTACAATAAGGTGTGTTCTGATTATCTTCAATATGCTTCTGTGCTAACTCGTGCCTTTCTCTGAAATATCTCAAAGTGCCATGGAATACAGCCTCCACAATAGCTGTGAGTGGCAATGCTTTGTTCCCTCTCAGCACAAAGTTATACACCTCTGCAAGATTGGTTGTCATGTGGCCATACCTAGCTCCATGTGTGTCATGCAGCAAAGACCAATTCACTGGAGGCTCTTTCTCTATCCACTCAGAAAAATTCTTTATTGCCCTTCCCTTCTTTCTCGTAGTATTAGGAGGGTCAATTCCTGGCAAGTCACAAAGACCTACTGGCTCCTCTAGCTCCGCGATGAGTGCTGCTAATTTAACTTGATCTTCTTCCATTTTCTTCCTCGCACGGACCTGCTTCTTAGTAAACTCATCTAGTTTTGACCAAATAAATTCGTATTTGCGCTGCTGGCTCTGCTTGCATAATTTTTTGAACAAGTTCATCAACCGCTTGTTCTTGAACTGTGAGAAAAAATTAGCCCCAAGATGGCGCATGCACCACCGGCTCTGCAAGTCCCTCCAAGGTGTTCGTTCGTCATCTGTTGGATTACGAAGTGTCTTCACGGCCTTCAATATACCAGCATGTCTGTCATGAATGACACACACGTTTGGTCGGTCCTTCACAATGGCAATTTTCACTTGGCGGAAGAACCATACCCAGCTGAGAAAGTTCTCACCCTCCACAAATGCCATGGCAAGTGGGATGATTTGATTGTTCCCGTCCACACCAATAGCAGTCAGGATTTGCCCTCTATACTGACCGGTCAGGAATGTACCATCCACAAACAGAACAGGAGGACAATGCCGGAAAGCTTCGATGCACATACCAAAAGAGAAGAACACTCGTTTCAACACCTTGAAATCTGGTATACTCAGCAACCTCATGTGTTGTACGTTCACATAAGTGCCGGGATTCCTCTCCTTCAGTATGCCCAGGAGACGGACAACATTATCATATGAGTCGAAGAACGTCCCAAACCTTTCCTCCATAGCCTTCTGCTTAGCCCTCCAAGCCTTCCCATAAGGAATGACATACTTCCATCTGACCTTCACTGCTGTCTGGATGTGTTTTGCTTCCATATCTTTCTTCTCAACTATCTCAGTATACATGAGTTGCGCAATGAGACTTGAAGTCAGGTTCGGATGCTTCACCAGCAGGTTCTTCCTCACACAATTATGTGGGATGACAATGGTGACAACCCAGTGGATGTCGTACTTCGGCACGTGCCCGTGCACCTTCCCTGGACAACCTTTTTCAACACATTTCACGGTATAGTTTGTTGGACTTGATATGTGTGTCTTAAAAACCCTCTGCGTAGACATAGCCCACTTTATCACCGCATACTTCAATTTTTTCTTTGTATCAAACATAGCCCCTATTTGTACTTGGTTCAGATTATACTGCCATGGAGTCTCATGGCCATCGTTCACCGTAAGGCCGGTGGATATGTCCTGCTCCCATGCAGAAGGAATCGGTACCTCAACTTCATCCTCAGAATTTTCAGAATCCAGTTCCTCCACCAATCCATCCTCGTCCTCTTCCTCCATCACCCTCTGCATTTCATCCCCTTCCTCATCCCCATCAGCAAAACCTGAACCAGCTAATATTATCGACTGGCTGCTCTGCCCAGTATCAGGACCACAAACATTGTGTGGCACGTAGTCTGACTCTTTCTCGGGTTGGCTAGCATCCACATCTTGTGGTTGTGACCCGGATAAAACAATCTCGTTAGCCACTTCACTGCCTTGGCCGGGTTCATACCCCCTGTGGAGTTCTACGGTATTCTCCTCCTTCGGCACAGGTTGCACAAGTGCATATGGGTGGATTCTTCGGTCTCGACAGCGTCTTAACAGGGACAACCAATGCTGGCTCCTATCTACCGGCATCAACTCCCACTTGACATTTTTACAGGATTTGGTCCACAATGCATGAATACTGACAGAACATACTTCAGGATCCAGACCGAAACTAGTTGTCAACCAGTACTTCAACTGTCTAATGTCCAGTCTGTCCGGGTCAGCTAGTGTCATGACGCCATTTTTAAACTCGCTAAGATCAACCCCCAACTCATTATATCGAACATTACCAGCGCCGTAGTAAACATTCAGATTTACTGATTCAGACATTTTCACCTGTCAGACATTGCCATCTTCTCATTAATCACAATATACACTAATATTATCCGCTACACGGACTATGCGCTAAAATGCCTCCAAAAATATATTAACACTAAAATTCACAATATACACTAATATTATCCGCTACACGAACTATGCGCTAAAATGCCTCCAAAATTATATTAACACTAAAATTCACAACGAACACTAATATTATCCGCTACACGAACTATGCGCTAAAATGCCTCCAAAATTATATTAACACTGCAATTCACAACGAACACTAATATTATCCGCTACACGAACTATGCGCTAAAATGCCTCCAAAAATTTATTGACACTAAAATTCACAATATGACTTATATACACTAACTAAACTATACAATTTACATAATATTTGTGAGGCCGTGATTATACCTTCGAAGTGTGTGTACGCTTCTTGCACCACCGGAGAACGACAACGCCGCCCCCGACGACCGGAGGTTCAACTCCGGTCAGCCCCTAACCTGCTCCTCCTCCTCACCACCTCCTCCTCTGCAGCAGCTTCTACTAGTCACCACCACCTACTACCCGTCCTCCTCTCCACCATGGCTCCTCCTCCCCACCATGGCTACTCCTCCCCAAACACATCAAAAACTATCCCATAGCAAAAAATAACACCATAGGCCGGTGGAGATTGCGATGATCTACCGATTCTGTGGGTTGGATTTGCAAATGAGTGCCAAATGGAGGAGATCGGCGCGGGGGGGCGAGGTAGAGAAGAACTGAGAGAGAGAAAGGGAAACGAAGAAGAACAGGAAAGAACAGAGCGCTGGCGTCGGCGGGGCTTATCCGCACCTTTTCGGCCGTAGCCTGGCCGAAAAGCTCTGCTTCGGTCACCTGCGGGCCGAAAACGGCCCAGTTCGGCCTCCCAGCAGCCGAAGCTACTATTTTCGGTCGGGCCCCAGCCGACAGCGCGTTTTCGGCCGAAGCGCGGCCGAAAAGCCTACTTCGGCCATGCCCTGGCCGAAAAGCCCCTTTTCGGCCCACCCCTGGCCGACGGGCTACTAGTTTTGCATTTTTCTCATTCTACACTATAGTTTCCGAAATTGCTACAAAAAACATGATCCTTCCTCCGCACCTGCCCCGGCCACCACCCAGTCCCCCACCACCACCTCCCGCCGCCGGCCCCGACCGCCCCCTAGTGCCGCCCATACCTTATCCGCTCGCCCTCCTATCCCCTCCTGACCCACCACCTCCCCCTCCCCCCAATGCTGCCTTCCTCCGCCGCCGGCCAGCGGGCCTGCCAGATCCGCACACCGCTCCCACCTCCCACTCAGCCCCGGCCATAGCCGCCACCTCCCCCCGATGCAGCCTCCCTCCACCACCGCTCGCACCTCCCTCGCTAGGCGTCCTGCCCGCCTCCACACCAGGCGCCCCGCGACTGCCAGCGCAGATCTGGTCGCACCGCCCCCAGGCGCCCCGGCGCATCCCGCGGCATGGACGGAGCTTCTTCGCCATTCACCTCTTCCTCTGCATCCCCTGTGGTTCGCTCCGGTGGCAGGGGGCGCATGTAGTGCGGCAGGGCGTCTCTTGTAGTGCGGTAGGGCCGCACATGCAGTGCGATACTCAGGAGCGTGCATGTTCGCCGGCGTGGACGCTACAGTTAGCCGCGCGGGTCACACCCTGGGGATCCCGATTGGCTTTCTTTCTTCTTTTGGTTGAGAGTTTGGCGGCTCAACGATGACCGCCATCTGCCTTGCGTAGCTAGCCCCGACAGAGCTCTCACGAGCATCTTCCCCACGGAAATCGAGCTCTTCACCCGTGGCTCCCCCGATTTTCATTGTTTTTTTTGCGTTTTTTCATTTTTTTACTGCCTAGCATCCCGCGGTGGCGCTGCCGTGCAGTTTGGATAGTGCTCCTACGCAGCTCCCAGCCATCTCTACGCAGTCCGCATGGCAGTGTAGTGCGTCTAGGACAGATCCGGCGAGAATAGGGGCACCGCCAGCTAGTCAGTCGTGGATTGCCTCTCCGCCTCCCTTTGGGAGTGGCCATCGCCTGCAGTTTGGCTGGTCCCCGGGGAGATGACACGATCCCAACTCCCGTGCTCACCTCCTCCATGCAGTAAACTGCCCTGACGCACATAGTCCTCTCCCTCGTGCTTACGGGGTGCACCGCAGTCCCTTGCATGTGTGCGTGCAGTGCGCGAGTGCACATGAAGAAGCTTCAGGGATGCGTTTGGTGTATTTGCAGCTCACCTTGGTTTCCTGTCGGCGGCTCACTTTAGTTTCACTTGCCCGCTACGCAGTGCAGTTTGGTGCACTTCATCCCCATTAGCAAATAATTTTGTGTATATTTTTTCAGGTTATGGATGTTGATTTGGGTGAATTCAGTTTCTAATGAAGTTTGTTAAAATGCCTCTGTGTAGTTCGGCTGCAAGAGACTTGTTGTAAATTCCTTAACTTAAGAAAGAAAAAAGAATAAAAACACAGATACATAACATAAAAAAAAGAATAAATAAGACGAGATTCGACCTCCCCCCGCCGGCATGAGGTTCACTTCTACATGGTAGCTTGGACGCCTTGGCGTTGCACGTCGTCATTTGCTGTGGTGCCATGCGGGTGTGTGTGGCGTGCAGCTCGGAGCGAGCAGGCATGCAGTTTAGACCATTGTTTGTGGATTTTTTTTGTCTATCAAATGTATCCGGTTGGGATATGATGTATTTTGTGTAAAAACTATTTGTTGAGAAGTTTATTTCAACAAGCATTAAATAGTTCATTTTTGAGAGAAAAATGTGTTGATGCAGCCCACTTCAAGGAGTCTTGTGGTTCATTGCATTCAACGAGGAGTCTTGTTGTCTCATGCAGTTTGCTATAAAACTGATAGATGTGGCTTTGAAGCTCACTTTGTTGCCCCATGCAGTTTGCTATAAAACTTCTACTATCTCAAAGAAGCTCACTTCTATATTAGATGTAGTACACTCGGTCAGTCCCTGTGGTCCACTCGCTTGTTCAACGCGCGTAAAAAAATTAGTAAGTACGAAAAAAGGACAACAAAAACTCATGAGGTTCACTTTTGGTAGTGTTGCGTTTCACTTTCGGGAGTGTTGCGATCCATTCTCGTTCAAAAAAAAAGTTGAAAAAAAGACAACAAAAACTTGTGCAGTCCAACAAAAAGAAATAATGCATTGCACTTGACTGTCTGTTGTAGTGCGGATTTCAGTTTGAAGCAGTGCGTTCTTCTGTCCCACGACGATTTTGGTGTCGCGAAAAAACAGAGTGTCCGCTTTTCACTAATTTTAAAACCGCTCTTAAACCGTAAGCAATTAGAGAGTGTGTTCTACATGAAAAAGTTCCGTCTCGTCGATATCTTTCCAACGGCATATCATTTGAATCATTTCGACAAGCGGTTTGTAAAATTTTTGAGAAAAACGACTGCTGCCAGTCGTCGTCCGCCGCGCCATTTTCAAAATTAACTTAAACCCGTAAGGAATCTCAAAACCATTTCTACATATGAAAGTTGCGCCTTGTCCATAGCTTTCCAACGACATATTACATGCCTCGTTTTGACAAATGGTTCAAAAACTGGAGCGAAAACAATACCGAAAATTTGAAAAACAGAATTTCGCGATTTAGTAAATTTGAAACTGCTCTTAAACCGTAACGAATTAGAGAAACATTTATATATGAAAAAGATGCACCTCAATGATATCTATCCAACGGCATATCATTTCCTTCATCCCGACAAGCGGTTTAGAAAAACGCGAAAAAACGGTTGCTGCCACTCGTCATCCGCCGCACCGTTTTGAAAACTGCTCTTAAACCACGAGGAATCTCGAAAAGTGTTAAACATGGAAAAGTTGTGCCTAATCCATAGCTTTTCAACAGTATATTACACGTATCATTCTGATAAACGGTTAAAAAATTAGAGCGAAAACAGTACCAAAAAATAACGCATGCAGTTTTTTTCGACGAGAAGTTCACTCATGTGAGTACTGCAACACACTTGGTTCAAAGAATGACGTGCACTTGCGTTCAGCGTGCAGTGCGGAAGTGGTGTGCAGAATAGTTATTCTGCTAATATTAGCAGAATATATATATATATAGAATATTCCATTTTCGTTGCCATTCGGATGTTTTACGCGACAGACATGTGTTTGCAGGCTGACGAAACCCTGTGCACCATACTCTACTTGATCAAAGGCCAGAAGATGGACGTGGGAAAGGGGGTGATAACGAAGCCCTTGCAACTCACGTTCCACAACCAGCTAATGCCCGCTGGGCACTTCAGGGTTAACTTGTCCAGTGTGAAATCGGGGCACGAGGATTTGCCTCCTCCATTAGGACTAGGGGGCGAGGACGACGAGACTCCGCTGCGGATTGGAAGCTGCAAGGGTTGGGTGCTGCTATGGCAGAAAAATCTTCTTCGTGTGGAGCCGGCTGAGAGCACACGAATAACCACACATAAACAAGCATGTATGGAGACCACCACCCTGCCTATGCAATTACCAGCTCTGTAGTGCCAGGTGAGAGCGGCAGACGACGTGATGAAGGGGGTCCAATAGTGGTTGATGTAATCGGCCCCGTAGAACAAAGATCAGATGATGAGATGGAGGAGATGGAGGACCCAATGGGTTTCCTCAATACAGGCGCCTATGACAGTGACTTAGATATGATGAGTCAGCCATATGACGAATCAGGCTATCATCATGCTGATGAGGATATGGATGATCTGCCCGGGCAGGAACGTCCTAGCAGGGATTGCAAGAAGTCTCTCTTCATGAAATCCTCACAGGACACGCTTGAAGATGCCACCTCAACACAAGATCAACTAGCCGGGGGTCATACAATGCTTAGCCCGGCAACACTAGGGCAGGGGTTGAGGAAGGGTCTGGAAGGTGTGCCCAAGAAAAAAGAGAGGAAGAGACCGGGGAAGATAGGCTTAGCTGCCTGCAAACAAGCCAGAGCACATAGCATCCAGATGGTGGATTCCGAAGAGGTCCCGTCAAAGGTGTGGCCATGTTCCATGTCACGGGCGAGCCGATGCTACCGCCAAAACCGCTGGAGGCACTATCAAGGAATCTCAGGAGACTGCACGACCATGTGCTGTCGACTGAGAAGAGCCTACTAGCCTCGAAGGATCCAGGATATCCGACATACGCGGCTCGTGTGCCTGAGGGGAAGTGCTACATTGACACACGGCTCATGGAGGTGTTCTTCCTGCGGTTTGACCATATCTTCGAGATGTTTCTGACAAGACGACTCGATTTTACAATCATCCGCCTTTTTGCACTACATATGAGCTCCGTCATGAAGAGATAAGAAGTCTCACAAATCTATGTGGCGGATCCGTACTACATGCACGAGTCCTTCTTCAGTCTCGGCGAGTTTGAGCGTGAAACTGCTAGGGAGTACCTCCAAAACTTCATGGTATAGAATAAGGACCAGGAAATTGTCCTCCTGCTTTATCACCTAAAGTAAGTCAGTTCCGGACAACCCTTTTGTACATTCCAATCATTCCTTCTCGCTTATATGGTGAACAATTTGAGGTGTCTTTTTCCCCGCAGCAACGGCTATGCCATCCTTATCGTTCTTTACCCGCGAGTCTCCCACGCCATGTATTTGGACACTACCAAAAACTATGAGAAGAAGGACTACACCCACATAATGAATATTCTAGATGATGCTCTCCAAGGCTTCAGCATTAGAGGTGGCCACGTGCAGATCAGGAAACAAAGGAATAAGAAGATGGGTTTTGCGCATAAAACTAACTTCTGCTGCATCCATGTCCCAAAACCAAGCAAGAAAGATGGATTCTACATCCTCCGTCTCATGATTGAGTTTAGCACAGATCACCAAAAGCTTCGCATCACAAACAGAAATGGTGAACATATCCACAAGTGGGTAGAATCTCATGGAGAAGCGGATTATAAACTTAGAGATGACTTCTTTCGCATCCAAAGGGACATTGCAACGATCATCATGAAAGAAGTAGTCGATGAGAAGGGGATGTTCCACCACGGCCCTATATCGCGAGCTGACGTCCGAACTCGCATAGGCATGCAACGTCATGACCTCACGCCGTTCAAGAAGCTAGTGTCCATGCTCGATGATATGGAAGGATGGAACTTCTAGTGATTTACGATGCCGATGATGATGATATGTGTCGGTAGAACTTGTATACTTTCTGTAGCGATGAAACTTTGTGATGTCCACGGTCCCTGCCGAACTTGTGTAATGCTACTTTGTTAGTTTGGGTATGATGACCTGTGTACCTTTAGTTAATAATTTTGCGTACTATATGTTGCATCTAGTTGTTAACCTTTCTTTTTCATGTTGCTCTAGTATATTTTGTTGCATATGATTGTACATTCTCTTGATGAAGATGCATCTCTAACAGGTACCTAGCTTCTTGATGGCGAGGAAGCAGTGCTATGTTGTGTACAAAGGGAAGGTTCCGGGGGTGTACAACGAGTGGCCTGAGTGTCAGGCACAAGTGAATGGGGTCTCGGGCGCCAGCCATAAAGGCTTCAAAACCAGGCAAGAAGCAGAAGCTAGTTACTTGAGGTTCACGCTAGCGTGAGAGAGGACTTGTAACCGCCGCCTCATGTACTGCATAGTTTCGCTCTCACTCATAGTGATAGCTCTTCTCGCGTATATCATTGTTTAGATGGATGATGATGTAGTTGCAAGTATTCAAGACTTGTATCGCTATTTTAGAAATGATGACGAGAGACCAGTTTCTGTTGGATGATGCTTATGATGATGACCACCTTGTATCGCTATGTATATGCTATGATTACATTTGTATGTGTATGATATGCTAGATATTATTATATAAAGCCCAAAACAAAATTTAGCAGCACAAAATGTGGAGCAATTTTTTTTCCAAAAACTAATAACAGTAGCACGGGGTATGGCATTAGTAGCATCGCTCTTTGCACAAGGGCGCTGCAGCTATTATCAGCAGCGCGTGTTTCAGACAAACGCTGTTGCTATCCTTTGTTAGTGAAGGAAATATGCCCTAGAGGCAATAATAAAGTTATTATTTATTTCCTTATTTCATGATAAATGTTTATTATTCATGCTAGAATTGTATTAACCGGAAACTTAGTACATGTGTGAATACATAGACAAAACATAGTGTCCCTAGTATGCCTCTACTTGACTAGCTCGTTAATCAAAGATGGTTATGTTTGCTAACCATAGACATGTGTTGTCCTTTGATGAACGGGATCACATTATTAGGAGAATGATGTGATGGACAAGACCCATCCGTTAGCTTAGCATCATGATCGTTACAGTTTCATTGCTACTGCTTTCTTCGTGACTTATACATGTTCCTCATGCTCAGATTATGCAACTCCTGAATACCGGAGGAACACTTTGTGTGCTACCAAACGTCACAACGTAAAAGGGTGATTATAAAGATGCTCTACAGGTGTCTCCGAAGGTGTTTGTTGGGTTGGCATAGATCAAGATTAGGATTTGTCACTCAGTGTTTTTGAAAGGTATCTATGGGCCCTCTCGGTAATGCTCATCACTATAAGCCTTGCAAGCATTGTAACTAATGAGTTAGTTGTGGGATGAAGTATTACAGAACGAGTAAAGAGACTTGTCGGTAACGAGATTGAACTAGGTATGATGATACCGACGATCGAATCTGGGGCAATTAATATACCGTTGACAAAGGGAACAACATATGTTGTGATGCGGTTTGACCGATAAAGATCTTCGTAAAATATGTAGGAACCAATATGAGCATCCAGGTTCCGCTATTGGTTATTGACCGGAGACGTGTCTCGGTCAAGTCTACATAGTTCTCGAACCCGTAGGGTCTGCACGCTTAACGTTCGATGATGATTAGTATTATGAGTTTATGTGATTTGATGTAATGAAGGTTGTTCGGAGTCCCGGATGTGATCACGGACATGATGAGGAGTCTCGAAATGGTCGAGACATAAAGATTGATATATTGGACGACTATATTCGGACTCCAGAATTGTTCCGGATAAAACTGGAGTGCCGAGGGGTTAGCGGAACCCCCCGGGGGAACTATTGGGCCTCGATGGGCCTTAGTGGAGAGAGAGGAGGGCTGTAGGAGGGCTGGCCGCCCCCTTAGGGAGTCCTGGATTAGGGGGTATCCGAACAGCCGGACTATATACATCATCCAGACTATTGAAGTGTGAAGATACAAGACTCAAGACTTCGGCACGTGTCCGGATGGGACTCTCCTTTGCGTGGAAGGCAAGCTTGGCGATCCGGATATTGTGTTTCCTTCCTTGTAACCGACTCCGTGTAAACCCTAGCCCTCTCTGTTGTCTATATAAACCGGAGAGGTTGGTCCTTAGAAGGACGATCACAATTACAATCATACCATCATAGGCTACCTCTTAGGGTTTAGCCTCTATGATCTCGTGGTAGATCTACTCTTGTACTACTCATATCTTCAATATTAATCAAGAAGGAAGTAGGGTTTTACCTCCATCGAGAGGGCCCGAACCTGGGTAAACATTGTGTCCCTTGCTTCCTATTACCATCAGCCTAAGACGCACAGATCAGGACCCCCTACCCGAGATCCGCCGGTTTTGACACCGACATTGGTGCTTTCATTGAGAGTTCCTCTGTGTCGTCGCTGTAGGGTCTAATGGCGCCTTCAATCGTCAACAACATGGTCCAGGGGGAGACTTTTCTCCCCGGACAGATCTCCGTGTTCGGCGGCTTCGCACTGCGGGCCAATTCGCTTGGCCATCTGGAGCAGATCGATAGCTACGCCCCTGGCCACCAGGTCAGGTTCGAAAACTTGACCTACACAGCAGATATTCGCGGAGACTTGATCTTCGCCGGATTTGGGCCTGCGCCAGGAGCACCGAACAGTCACGATGAGCACGTCTTAGACCTGCTGTCAGAAGAAGCTCGGGATATCACCTCCGCAGTAGCCTCGGATCCAAATTCGGAACAGACTATGTTGCCCAAGGACGGAGGGGTGGACCTCGCCCCGCATGCCGCACACTCATCGGCGGAGGAGCCGAACACAGGTCCCACCTCTGTGGAGGCCTATAACCCCGCCCCCCCCGGACTCGTATCCGGTTGTTGGTTCCGGTCCGCACACTCTCGAGCCAGCCGAGCTAGGTTGGGTTCCGGTAATGGAGTTTACCGCTGCATACATCTTCCAGCACTCGCCCTTTGGCGACATGCTGAACTCATTAAAGTCTCTCTCTTTGTCAGGAGGCTCTGGGCCGAACTATGTCCAGCTTGAGTGGGAAGCAGGCGACGAAGGAATTCGCTGCCCACCCACCACCCACTTCATTGCCACGGTCGATGATTTAACCGACGTGCTTGACTTCGACTCCGAAGACATCGACGGTATGGACGACGATGCATGAGAAGTACATGAGCCACTGCTCGCAGGGCGGTGGACGGCCACCTCGTCACACGATATATACATGGTGGATACGCCCAAGGAGGACGACGGCGGAAATCCGGAAGATAAAACCCTCGGGCAAAAGCCAAAATGGTGGCGCAGACGCCGCTCAAAGTCCAACAACAGTAAAAATAGCGACAAGAGCGCAAGAAGGATCGACATACCAGCAAACTCCAAAGGCAATAACGACCACATGGACCCAGCGATGGAGCAGGATGAGCCATGTCATGCCGAACCGAGTTCGGAGTAGACGCCCGATCACAATGATCCAGAGGGACGAGTCCATCAAACCGCCCCAGGACAAGAACACAGTCCGGACGATGATGCATTCATCATTCCGGAAGAACGCGTAGAATGAGATAACCTCCACAGAAAGCTTATGGCCACATCGAGAAGTCTAAAGAAGCAGAAGCAACGGCTCAAAGCCACATAGGAAACGCTCAATCGCAGATGGAATAAAGTGCTAGACACCGAACAAAGATATGGCGATGATCGCCATACAAAGAGCTATCCCAAACGCAAGCTACTGCCAGAATTCGACGATGAGGCCGTTCCACCAAAGAATAATACGACCAGGAGACCAGACGTACCACTTCACAACCGCAACAGAACGGCTACTGACACCGTGCACGATCTACGTGAGCATCTGGATAAGCAAGCCAGTGCGGCCAGGTCCATCTACGGATCTAAAGGACACACCCCAGCGAGGGACTATGGTCACCAGAATGATCATACAAACCAAATACCAGTTCGGAATAAGCTCCGGACACAGCAACGGCCAACTGCATGCCACAACGCGTCCAGATACAGAGGGGCTGCTCACCCCCTGTGCTTCACCAAAGAAGTACTGGACCATGAACTCCCACAAGGTTTCAAACCTGTGAACATAGGGGCATACGATGGAACGATAGACCCAGGGGTCTGGATCGAGGATTTTATCCTGCATATTCACATGGCTCATGGGGATGACCTCCACGCCATCAAATACCTTCCCTTCAAGTTGAAGGGACCAGCTCGACACTGGTTGAAAAGCCTCCCCAAAAATTCAATTGGGAGTTGGGAGGAACTCGAGGACGCTCTCAGGGCCAATTTTCAAGGGACTTATGTCCGGCCTCCGGATGCGGACGATCTAAGCCACATAATCCAATAGCCCGGAGAGTCCGCCCGCAAGCTTTGGAACAGATTCCTCACTAAGAAGAATCAAATTGTCGATTGTCCAGACGCCGAAGCCTTAGCGGCATTCAAACACAACATCCGGGACGAATGACTCGCCAGACACCTAGGCCAAGAAAAGCCAAGGACAATGGCAGCCTTAACAATCCTTATGACCCGCTTTTGCACGGGTAAAGATAGCTGGCTAGCCCGTAAAGGCACCAGCGATCCCAGCACATCCGAAATAAGGGATGGCAATGGGAAGCCATGGCGTAATAAACACAGATGCCAAAACAAGGAAGAGAGCCCGGACAACACAATGGTCAATGACGGATTCAGGGGCTCTCGACCTATCAGCAAAAGAAGCCATTTAAAGGCAGTAAAGAGGGACCGTCCGGTCTGAACAGAGTCCTGGACAGACTGTGCCAAATTCATGGCACCCCGGAGAAACCTGTGAACCACACGCATAGAGAATGCTGGGTCTTCAAGCAAGCCGACAAATTAAAAGCCGAACACAAGGGGAGGGAAACTCCAAGTGAAGACGAGGATGAACCTCACCAGCCGAACACTAAGGGACAGAAAAAATTCCCGCCAAAGGTTAAAACAGTAAACATGATCCACGCGACTCACACATCCACGATAGGGCACGAACGCGCGCTCGGAGACGCCCATGATATAGAGCCCATCGTACCCACATCTAACTACTGGACGTCTTATCCAATCACCTTCGATCACACGGACAGCCGAACTAGTATTCGGTGGGGAGGATCAGAGGCCTTGGTGCTTGACCCAATAATCGACGGATACCATATCACCCGTGTCCTCATGGCGGCGAGAGTAATCTCAATCTAATATACGAGGACACTGTCCGCAGGATGAGGATAAACCCATCCAGAATTAGCCAAAGCAACACCACCTTTGAAGGGGTGATACCAGGCATTGAAGCCTACGGCAGGGGCTCCATCGTACTAGAGGTAACATTTGGCTCCCCAGGAAACTGCAGAAGCGAAGAACTACTCTTCACCATTGCACCCTTCCAAAGCGGCTATCATGCACTGCTTGGAAGAACGGCCTTCTCCCGCTTCAACGCATTACCGCACTATGGCTACCTTACACTCAAGATGCCCGGTCCACATGGCGTCATCACCGTTAGCGGAATCACAGAGCGCTCTTCGCGCGCAGAGGAACATGCGACGGCCCTAGCGGCCGGACTATAAGCGGCCTCCAATATCAGAAAACATGACTGGTCATTAAGACCACATGCACGGTTAGACGAGTCCGGTAGCCCGGATAAAATTAAACCAGGGCACCGTATATGTAATCCTATAGAGGACACCAGGGGCTATTTAGAAACATTATAACTGAGCACTCTAGGAGGTCTCCTACGCTATCACACTCATGAGCCATCGGATTTTGTACTGTGAACGTCGTTGGCCGTCCGATTCACTCTCATTTCTGTCATCTCGCAAAAGTCACTGCAAATCTGGGCCAGATGTCGAAAGGGGATATCACTCCGGTAGCATTTTTCAAGGCTTGTGGCTAACCGGGCTCGTAGTGGGCTCATGTTTGCAGCCCATCTCGTAGTGAACCGATTACCCCTTTTCCTCCTTCCCCTTGCTGGCGAAGCAGCAGCACTCCTCTCGATCCTTCATGGTGGCGGCAGCTGCACCCCTCCTCCGATACCTACTCCATCCAACCACACTGATCTTGAATCAGCTAAAAGAAACACGAGCGACATGATGCGTTCGCCATCTTCCCGCTTCCCGCACGTCCTTCGCCTCCTCCAGTGGAGGGATCACGTGTGCGAGGTCCCCCGGGATCCTTTGAGGGCGTGGTGATGGCGCTCTGTTCCGTCCACCAGGGACACTGGGGTGGGCAGTGGGGCGGCGGTGCAGAATGGCGGTGTCTGCAGTACGGGTGAGACGGGCCGGCGAACGGACGGGAGGATCACTTGGGCGCCACTGTGCAGTTGAAAGAAAAAACAGTGGTCGGGCTACCTTCCGTCTGATTGGATTCGATCCAAAATTGCTCTTTCTTTTGAAGCTACGAGTAGGTGTGTTTGGAATTAGAAACACATCTCGTGATTACTTGATTTTTTTCATCTAATTTGGCTTGTTTGCGTGCTTCAGTGACTATATGATTCGTTGCTTGGTGGAGACCACCATTGCAGTTGTGCACAGCACGAATGGCGTTCTGGTTCTCATCCATGGGGCTGCGACCAAAGGGGAGCTCCTCGCAGGATGTGGCGACAACTGAAATAAATTGCATTGG
Organism: Triticum aestivum; assembly: GCF_018294505.1. Classification (NCBI taxonomy): domain Eukaryota; kingdom Viridiplantae; phylum Streptophyta; class Magnoliopsida; order Poales; family Poaceae; genus Triticum; species Triticum aestivum. The sequence continues at coordinate 677,608,420 of NC_057798.1, read as the reverse complement.
TTCATGTTGTGGACAGTGAAGAAAAAGAAACTACATGTTTTACTAGATGAGGTTGCTGTTTACTTGTTCGATGGAATGCCAAACACAGGTGATGGCCTATTTGTGTTTTTTTTCTGAACTTCATTTGTAGAAATTGCAGAAAAAAATGAGTATAATTATTGAGCAGTCCATCGACTCATTTGTTTCCAAAAGGAGAGCAAGAAAATTTCTAAAAGAAATGACATTGTCGAAGCGGTATATAGACTATAAAGTTGCAGAGATAGAATTTGTTTACCTTGAGCACCTCATGTTATTTCTACAACTACATCTTAAAGGTATTACTCCCATCTTTTCATAAGTTACAACTCGCTTATTGCACTTGTGTAAAGATTTACATTCATAATTTTTTGCTTGACGTGTCGTAAGTTTTACTTGGTATTGTGTGGTTGTATTGTGGCATCTTGAGCATTTCAAGCAGCAACACTTCATGTTTGTACTTTTGAAGACATCTCATGTTTGCTCGTATTATTACTGTTTTTCATGTTTTCATTAATTGAATTCCATGAGTTTTAGTTGAGTAGACTTGCATCTGTATAGAAAAAATAGACCTTAAATGTTCGCCCTGGCTAATTCCAGGTTCCTGGATCTGCCACTATCCTGCACCAGCTGACATACCCAGCAACCTCACGATCCCACAGGTATTACACCCCCATTTCTCACTCAACGGCTTCTCCCAATAGTTTTGTCACATGTTCTTCAGTTGCAACAATTGAATTGCCATTTGATATGTGTAATGCTTGGCACTCCATATAAACTGATTTTATGTAGTTTTCTGTTGAGCAACCAGTGCATGAGGATGCGAGCAAAATGAGGAATATGTACAAACACTATTTGAATATTAATTTTTGGTGGAGAGGTCTAATGATAGTTGACTTTCCTGGTTTGCAGAGCATAAAATGTTCTAAATAAAATGCAAATGGTGCAAGTTATCGGTGTTGCATCCTTCTGCCACCTTCAGGGTGCTTTTCATCAGAGGAAACAAGAGTTAGGTTTGTTATCACGGAGTTATCTATCAGCGTTAATATTTTTTACTACACTTGGCCTTACTAATACTATTATTTATCTGGAAGCTAATTAGTCCTAATAAGGCTAATATCTAATCAAAGCTTCAACCGTACCTAAGAAAGATATAGTAGGATTTGGACCTAAATTACAAGTTGGAAGAGACTCAAACTCTAAATAGATTTCTCAAGACCATTGGGCATTGATGGGCGAGAAATGGCACAATATGTAGATATAAAAAATGCTAAAAAGAGCTCTGCCATCTTCTATGTACAAATTGGTAAAGTTCTTATATTTTATCCGAGTTCCTATTTTCTTATGTTTGGTGTCTTCAAATTTTCCACCTATCTGTTCTTGGTTAGGTCAGACCATATGCTTCTCATGGTATGCCCACTCGACGTCCCTCTAATCCAAATCAAATTAGCACATATGCTCATTATTTTGCCAAATCCATTTTTATACTTTGTAACCCCTTTAAATTTTTTCATGTGGGTCATAGGTACTGATTGAAGTACTTGTTATTTAAAAAAGCATGTGTGAATCATCTTATTTCAGCAATGTTTAGGGTTACTTAGTTCATATTTCAATTTTGTAACTTTTGCCGATGTGTATATATAGTAATACCTATCATTCTATTGTCAAAATGGACGGGCACGGCAACGCGCGCCATCATGGTCTAGTAAATATTTAATACAACCCCACACTTGGCTCAACCTTATTGGCAGGCCAACATCTTACACTTTTACTATCCATCACATACTTACATTGTACTCTCCTATGAGTTTTCCTTTTTCCATAGACAATGTTCGCGCGATACCCTTTCAGGATACGACACAACGGAGACAAAGATGCAGACATGCAGCAGGGCCCCGTTCAACAGGTTTCTTTTTAGATTAAGCCCCTGTGTAAACCTTTTTTATTGCCTCTTTTTTTAACCATCCCATGGGTTCCATACCCACAGAGGATACTGTCGTTATTGGCATTTCGCCACGACAAATTACTGCACGTACCTGGAAACACAGGGTTCATAATGAATGGGCATTCTTGAGCCCATCTTCTGTTATAAAGCCCGAATACCTTCGGGAGTGTTCGGCGTCACGAGTTTGGCCTTATATGCATCAGCTCTGAATCATGTCTTTGGTCAAATGTTGGGTTTGCCCGGCTCCTGGGTTTGCCGCCTTACGTTTCTTATTATCGGCTAAGGCGGCCCAAGGAGAACTATTGCGATTGTGCCCTGGTTATTCCGGATGAGCACCTTAGTAGAGAAAGCCGAAAACTGACTGTCATGATACAGCGAGAGACTGTTCAACCACTCGAAGACTCACCGGAATCTTTAGGATTCCTCCGCATTAACGAAGGGCCGTTTCCTGGCCATGTACATACGTGCCCGTATTCGGATGCACGCAAAGGTACCAGGGGCTACATAGTAGCCCCACCTTTAGACTCCTACGACTAAGCGAAAGTGTTACAGCTATATAGTCTGGTTGCCTAGTTCTATGTGCGATCACCTCCTTAATGGACCAAGACGTTGGATCAAGTGTGATTAAGCATATTGTTTGCAAACACCCCCGCATTGTATGCGTGGGGGCTGAAGCCAATGACTGCTAACTTTCGGATTACTTATATACATATATAAAAACGGCCACACAGGGGACACAATCCTCTTTTCAGGCAAAAAGTATAAATATAGCCTCATAACCAAAATAAACATTGTTTTACAATGATTCAATTTATCACTCGAACAAGACATTCTTCGAGCACTGCGCCTCTATTAGCCGGGCACCTTCTGTGACCTGCGCCAAGTAGTGCTCGGCCGGATATTGGCCTCCCGCCGGATCCTGGGTTGCAACAATGGTGGCCTCCATATCTGTCCAATAGGCTTTAACACGGGCAAGAGCCATTCGTGCACCCTCTATGCACGCCGACCTCCTGATGGCATCGATCCGAGGCACGGCCCCAAGGAATTGTTGCACCAAACCAAAGTAGCTGTCCGGCTTAGGCCGCTTTCGCCAAAGATGGTCTATTACAGACCGCATTGCAAGCTCGGACAGCCTGTGAAGCTCCGCCACAGCAGCCATCTTCTCATTTAATGGCAGCGGGCGAGTGGGAGCATTGAATTGTGACCAGAAAAGCTTCTCCACTTCCTTATCACCTTGATCCTCGAAGAACTTGGCAGCGTCAGCCGTACTATTCTCCAAGTCTGCATATGCGTCGGCCGGACTCCAGCGTCCATCCAGGGGAGCATACTTCGGATCCAAAAACTTCGTTCGCAGCAAGTAGGAGCCCCCAGCCATGATTTTGTCGGCCTGTTGGAGCTCCTCCCGCATACCCCGGATCTCGGTCCACATCTCCTTGGTGGCATTAAGTGCCTTGTGCAGCTCGACCAAGCTAGCCTTAGTCTCCTTTTCAAGGAGTACATACCGGTCGGCGACATTTTTTAACTCCACAGCCATTTCGACTATCTTTTCCTCGCTTCGGCGATGAGCAGCCTGTTCGGCTCTCAATTTTTTGGCCGCCTTTAGGGCAGCTGCATTGCTGGCCCGAGCTTGTTCCTTGGCCTGAGAAAGTTCCGCCCTCAGGGCCTCCACAGCAGCATCACCATCTGCAGTACAAACACATTGCATTAATATCATGCCCCTCTCACATTTTCCTATACAACATAATAAGGGAAGTAGAGCACATACCCTGTGACTCGTCCAGCCGTTTGTTCACCAGTGTGATATCGACATCGATAGATCCGATCTGCCTCCTTAGTTCGGCAACTTCAACAGACTGGTCGGCTGCCGGATCCTTAGATACCTGCGCACATGTATAGCATAGCTATTACTATATGATCCCCCGTTTGCCGCATATGGCGGGCAACCAGAGTCTCAGGGGCTACTATCCATATGGAGCACACCTAGCGTGTGCCTCACAGCCAAAAAATAGTGCATTTTTTTACCACATACCTCAAAGCCTCTGAGCAGGCTCGTAAATGCCTCATTCAAGCCGCTTGTAGCGGATGAAATCTTCTTAAGCACCACGCTCATTAATGAGCGGTGCTCCGCCGAGAGCGCAGCTTGCTCCAGAAGACCTGTCAGTACGTCCGGCCGGGCATCAAACTGTGCCGGACCCTTCTCATAGCCTCCCGTGGGAGCCGAATGATCCGGGCTCAGGGCGACTAACGTATTGGCCTCCGCTTCGGCAGATCCGGAATCCTCCGTGACGACACCTCAGTGTCGCCCGCTTCATGAGGCAGAGAGGTGGGTGGGGTCTCGCTCTCCATCGTCTCTGGAGGAAGATCATCCGAAGACGAACTCTGTTGAGGAGAGCTGCTAGCCGGACTGCAAAAGACAAATCCTGGTTATTGATCTTGGAGAAACGCAGTACCCTCGGAATAGTGATTAAATTACAGCTCGGTCGAGGGCTGGCCCATTGGCGGGCGTGGCGTGGTGAGAACGCCCGTCGAGACAGAGCCCCCCGGGGACACTTCCTTCCCCTGTTTGGGCATCTCCATCTCCAAGTCTTCGGAGGTGGCCCTCTTATTCCCGCACGGGGAGGTGGCCTCAGATTCCCCTCCCCGACTATCCTCCTTTGGGGAGAAATCAATTCCCCCAGTCCGGATGCGTAGTGTGTGAAGTCTGGCTTCGCTACCCATTCCTTCGCCTTTCCCTGAGGGCATTTTGCTAAGCACCTGGCCAAGCATCTTGGCAACGGTTGGACCCGGCGAGCCTTCAGAAAGTGGCACCAGACACCTGATTCTCTCCGCCTTGTTGAGCCATTCCTAGCCACGGAGGGTTTTTCAGAACAATGGTTATGGCAAATATAAACAGTGTGTCCGGCTTTAAGGTTACTTACTTGGGTATCTAGGCGATTGCAGCTTAGGCCTACATCCTCGATGGTGTCCGGACACTTTACTTGTGGTCCGAAGAATAATTTACACATCACTTTGAGCTTCAGGCCGAAGAAATGCTTAACAGTCCGCGGACCCTCTGGATTGAACTCCCACATCCGGAGAGGCCGACGTTTGCACGGCAACATCCATCGGATTAGCATTACTTGAATTATGTTGACAAGATTTATGTCCCTCTCGATAAGCTCCCAGATACGGCTCTGCAGTATTGGAACATCACTGGCGGCCCCCCAATCCCATCCTACATCGGTCCATGATGCCAACTGTTATGGAGGGCCCGAATAGAACTCGGGGGCGGCTACCCACTTTGTGCCTCTGGGAGCTGTAACATAAAACCACCTCCGTTGCCACACATCGGACACTTCCAGGAAAGAACCCTCTGGCCATGGGGCATCGGTGTTCCTGCTTATTATGGCACCTCCGCACTCTGCATGTCACCCCTCGATCATCTTCGGCTTCCCATTGAAGGTCTTGAGCCATAAGCCGAAGTGTGGGGTGACGTGGAGAAAAGCCTCACACACAATAATGGAGGACGAGATATGGAGGATAGCGTCCGGAGCCAGATCATGAAAATCCAACCCATAGTAGAACATGAGCCCCCTCACAAAGGGGTCGAGGGTGAGGCCCAGGCCGCGGAGGAAGTGAGGGACAAACACAACGCTCTCATTGGGCTTCGGTGTAGGGATAACCTGCCCTGGAGCAGGAAGCCTATGCTGGATATCGGCGGTCAGGTATCCGACCTCCCTAAGCCTTGTAATGTCCTCCTCTTGGATTGAGGAGGCCACCCACTGGCCTTTAGGGTTGGATCCGGACATATTGGAGGATCTGGGGCGTTGGAGCTTAGGTCTTGGGTGTTGGAGCTCGAGGTGCGAGAAGGTGCAGGGGAGGTGGAAAAGAGGCATAGGCCTCGATCCCTTTATAAAGGGGTGAATATCAAGAGTCCTTAGCGTGACCGCTTGAGACTTATCCAAAAATACGCGGAGTCATACCAACGGTCGTCGTGGGGTCACGCACGCCCATATTGATGGAAAATCCCGTAATAAGAGGAACACGATCTCTGCTTTGGCATGACGTGCCGATAAAACTGCCTTGCAACGTGAGTCGAGGTGGGGAGAGAAACGCCGGTTCGTGTTGGACCAGGCCACAATGCAAGGGCACGGCGTGCGAAGATTGCCATCAGATCAAATTCACGCTATGTTCCCTACAATGAAATGTGAAAATCGTCTTGTGGATTCGGACACGGTCTACGTGTTCAATAATTACTTTGGAGTATTCGGAGAAGGAACCCGCCTTGCAATGCCGAAGACAAGACTGTGCGCCGGACATATCGTCATTGAAGCCTGGTTCAGGGGCTACTGAGGGAGTCCTGGATTAGGGGGTATCCGGACAGCTGGACTATATACATCGTTTGGACTATTGAAACGTGAAGATACAAGACTCAAGACTTCGGCCCGTGTCCTGATGGGACTCTCCTTTGCATGGAAGGCAAGCTTGGCGATCCAGATATTGTGTTTCCTTCCTTGTAACCGACTCCGTGTAAACCCTAGCCCTCTCCGTTGTCTATATAAACCAGAGAGGTTGGTCCTTAGAAGGACGATCACAATTACAATCATACCATCATAGGCCAGCTCTTAGGGTTTAGCCTCTACGATCTCGTGGTAGATCTACTCTTGTACTACTCATATCTTAAATATTAATCAAGCAGGAAGTAGGGTTTTACCTCCATCGAGAGGGCCCAAACCTGGGTAAACATTGTGTCCCTTGCTTCCTGTTACCATCAGCCTAAGACGCACAGATCGGGACCCCCTACCCGAGATCCACCAGTTTTGACACCAACACCCCCCCTTGAGTCCGAATAGGACAAAGGAAGGGGGGCGGCGCCCCCCTTTACGTCTCCCTCTCTCCCTCTCCTTCCTCCCCCTCTCCTTCCTTCCCCCTCTCTTCTTCTTGGTGGAAACATACTAGGACTTGGAGTCCTAGTAGGATTCCCCCTTTGGGGGCGCACCAAGGAGAGCTGGCTGGCCTCCCCTCTCCTCCTTTATATATGGGGGAGGGGGAACCCAATAGACACACAAGTTGATCAAGTTGATCTTTTAGCCGTGTGTGGTGCCCCCCTCCACAGATTTCCACCTCGGTCATATCGTCGTAGTGCTTAGGCGAAGCCCTGCACTAGTAACTTCATCATCACCGTCACCACGCCGTCGTGGTGACGAAACTCTCCCTCGACCTCAGCTGGATCTAGAGTTCGTGGGACGTCAATGAGCTGAACTGTGCAGATTGCGGGGGTGCCGTACCTTCGGTGCTAGGATCGGTCAGATCGTGAAGACGTACGACTACATCAACAACATTGTCATAACACTTCTGCTTTCGGTCTACGAGGGTACGTGGACACACTCTCCCCTCTTGTTGCTATCCATCACCTAGATAGATCTTGCATGATCGTAGGAATTTTTTTGAAACTACTGCATTAGCCAACAGTGGCATCCGAGCCAGGTCTATGCGTAGATGTTATATGCACGAGTAGAACACAAAGAGTTGTGGGTGATAATAGTCATACTGCTTACTAGCATGTCATACTTTGATTCAGCGGTATTGTTGGATGAAGCGGCTCAGACCGACACTACGCGTACGCTTACGCGAGACTGGTTCTACCGACGTGCTTCACACGCAGGTGGCTAGTGAGTGTCTATTTCTCCAACTTTTGTTGAATCGAGTGTGGCTACGCCCGGTCCTTGTTGAAGGTTAAAAAAGCACACTTGACGAAAAATCATTGTGGTTTTGATGCATAGGTGAGAACGGTTCTTGCTAAAAGCCCATAGCAACCACGTAAAACTTGCAACAACAAAGTAGAGGATATCTAACTTGTTTTTGCAGGGCTTGCTATGATGTGATATGGTCAAGGCATGATGTGATATAAATTGTTGTATGAGATGATCATGTTTTGTAACAAAGTTATCGGCAACTGGCAGGAGCCATATGCTTGTCGCTTTATTGTATGCAATGCAATCGCCATGTAATTGTTTTACTTTATCACTAAGCGGTAGCGATAGTCGTAGAAACAATAGTTGGCGAGACGACAACGATGCTACGATGGAGATCAAGGTGTCGCGCCGGTGACGATGGAGATCATGACGATGCTTCGGTGATGGAGATCATGAGCACAAGATGATGATGGCCATATCATATCACATATTTTGATTGCATGTGATGTTTATCTTTTATGCATCTTATTTTGCTTAGTTCGGTGGTAGAATTATAAGATGATCCCTTACTAAATTTCAAGGTATAAGTGTTCTCCCTAAGTACGCACCGTTGCAACAGTTCTTCATGCCGAGATACCACATGGTGATCGGGTGTGATAAGGTCTACGTTCACATACAATGGGTGCAAGCCAGTTTTGCACACGCAGAATACTCGGGTTAAACTTGATGAGCCTAGCATATGCAGATATGGCCTCGGAACACTAGAGACCGAAAGGTCGAGCGTGAATCATATAGTAGATATGATCAACATAGTGATGTTCACCATTGAAAACTACTCCATCTCACGTGATGATCAGACATGGTTTAGTTGATTTGGATCATGTGATCATTTAGATGACTAGAGTGATGTCTATCTAAGTGAGAGTACTTAAGTAATATGATTAATTGAACTTTAATTTATCATGAACTTAGTCCTGACAGTATTTTGCAAATTATGTTGTAGATCAATAGCTCGCGTTGTAGCTTCCCAATGTTTTTATATGTTCCTAGAGAAAACTAAGTTGAAAGATGATAGTAGCAATGATGCGGACTAAGTCCGTGATCTGTGGTTTATCCTCATTGCTGCACAGAAGAATTATGTCCTTGATGCACCGCTAGGTGACAAAACTATTGCAGCAGTAGATGCGGACGTTATGAACGTTTGGCTAGCTTAATATGATGACTTCTTGATAGTTTGGTGCACCACTTTACGGCTTAGAATCGGAACTTCAAAGACGTTTTAAAATGTCATGGACCATATGAGATGTTCTAGGAGTTGAAGTTAATATTTCAGACAAATACTCGAGTTGAGAGATATGAAATCTCCAACTAGTTCTATAGCTAAAAGATGGAGGAGAATAGCTCAAACAGTGAGCATGTGCTCAGATTGTCTGGGTACTACAATCGCTTGAATCAAGGGAGTTAATATTCCAGATAATATAGTGATTGAAAGAATTCTCTAGTCACCATCACCAAGTTACTGGAACTTCATGATGAACTATAGTATACAAGGGATGAAGAAAATGATTCCTGAGCTCTTTGTGATCCTGAAATCAGTGAAGGTAGAAATCAAGAAAGAGCATCAAGTGTTGATGATTGACAAGATCACTAGTTTCAAGAAAAGGGCAAAGGAAAAGAAAGGGAACTTCAAGTATAATGGAAAGCAAGTTGTCACTCCCGTGAAGAAGCCCAAAGCTGGACCAAAGCCTGAAACTGAGTGCTTCTACTGCAAAGGAAATGATCACTGGAAGCGGAAATGCCATGAATATTTGGTGGATAAGAAGGATTGCAAAGTGAACAAGGGTATATTTGATATACAGGTTATTGATGTGTACCATACTAGTGTTTATAGTAGCCCCTGGGTATTTGATACTTGTTCGGTTGCTAAGATTAGTAACTCAAAACATGAGTTACAGAATAAACAAGACTAGTTGAGGTTGAAGTGAGGATGTGTGTTGGAACTGGTTCCAAGATTGGTATGACCATCATCACACACTCCCTATACTTTCGATATTAGTGTTGAACCTAAATAAATATTATTTGATGTTTGCATTAAGCATAAATATGATTAGATCATGTTTATTGCGATACGATTATTCATCTAAGATAGAGAATAAATTGTTATTCTATTTACATGAATAAAACCTTCTATGGTCATACACCCAATATTGATGCTTTACTGAATCTCGATCATAGTGATACACATAATCATAATATTGATGCCAAAAGATGCAAAGTTGATAATGATAGTGCAACTTATTTGTGGCACTGCCGTTTGGGTCATATTGGTGTAAAGCGCATGAAGAAACTCCATAAAGATGGACTTTTGGAATCACTTGATTATGAATCATTTGATACTTGCGGACCGTGCCTTATGGGCAACATGACTAAAACTTGTTCTCTGGAACAATAGAATGAGATAATGACTTATTGGAAACAAGACATACCGATGTATGTGGTCCAATGAGTATTGATGCTCGTGGCGGGTATCGTTATTTTCTGACTTTCATAGATGATTTGAGCAGATATGGGTATATCTACTTAATGAAACACAAGTCTGAAACATTTGAAAAGTTCAAAGAATTTCAGAGTGAAGTAGAGAATCATCATAACAAGAAAATAAAGTTTCTACGATCTGATCATAGAGGCGAATATTTGAGTTACGAATTTGGCCTTCATTAAAACATTGTGGAACAGTTTCACAGCTCACGCCACATAGAACACCACAGCGTAATGATGTGTCCGAACATCGTAACCGCACTTTATTGGATATGGTGCGATCTATGATGTCTCTTACTGGGTTACCACTATTGTTTTGGGGTTGTACATTAGAGACAACTACATTCACTTTAAATAGGGCACCATCAAAATCCATTGAGACGATGCCTTATGAACTGTGGTTTGGCAAGAAACCAAAGTTGTTGTTTCTTAAAGTTTGGGGCTGCGATGCTTATGTGAAAAAGCTTCAACGTGATAAGCTCAAACCCAAATCGTAGAAATGTGTCTTCATAGGATACCCAAAGGAAACTGCTGGGTACACCTTCTATCACAAATCCGAAGGAAAGATCGTTGCTAAAAATGGATCCTTTCTAGAGAAGGAGTTTTTCTCGAAAGAAGTGAGTGGGAGGAAAGTAGAGTTGATGAGGTAATTGTACCTTCTCCTGAATTGGAAAGTAGTTCATCGTAGAAAACAGTTCCAGTGATTCCTACACCAATTAGTGAGGAAGCTAATGATGATGATCATGAAACTTCAAATCAAGTTACTACAGAACATCATAGGTCTTCCAGAGTCTGGTCCGCACCAGAATGGTACGATAATCCTATTCTGGAAGTCATGTTACTTGACCATGATGAACCTACAAACTATGAGGAAGCGATGATGAGCCCAGATTTTGTGAAATGGCTTGAGGCCATGAAATCTGAGATGGGATCCATGTATGAGAACAAAGTGTGGACTTTGGTGGACTTGCCCGATGATCGGCAAGCCATAGAATATAAATGGATCTTTAAGAGGAAGACGGATGCTGATAGTAGTTATCTACAATGCCGACTTGTCGCAAAAGGTTTTTGACAAGTTCAAGGAGTTGACTACGATGAGACTTTCTCACCCGCTGTCGGGGATATAACTATTAGGTATGACCTGCCCAGGAGACCGGGTTATACCTATGAGGATTCTTGATATGTAGCCCGCGGAGATATTAAAGATGGCGGTTTACGAGCAAGGGCCCAAGGCCCAAAGGCGACTTAAGGCCCATAGGGATAAACCACCATATATGTAAGACTTGTATTATAAGGCATGTAAAGATAGTCACCGAGCCGGACACGTTGTCTATGAGCCGGCCGGGACTCCGTGAGCCGCTGGGCATCAACCTGTGTATATAAAGGGACGACCCGGTAGTGGTTCAGGACAAGAAACAACAGATCGAAATCTAGGTCAAGCGGATTCGCTCCCTGGTAATCGAGACATAAGCAATACCACCTCAAACTGGATTAGGCCTTTACCTTCACCGCAAGGGGCCGAACCAGTATAAACTCCTGTGTCCTTTGTCCCGTTTAACCCCTTTAAGCTAACCTAGTTGCGATAGCTCTACGACTAAGTCCTTTCACAAGGACATCTGCCGTGACTATTCCACGACAGTTGGTGCCCACCATGGGGCCAGCACACGGTGGTTTCGAGTTCTTGAATGGCAGCTTCGAAGGGATCAAGGGATACGTTGCGGGTCGGATGACCAAGAGTCGCCACGACAAGCTCTACGTCGATGATGCAGGCTGGGGCTCCGAGGCCGGCTCAATTGAGTACGGGTACCGGGTCCCCTTCGGCGGAATCCACGTCTTCATCGGCAAGATCAGCGAGCCGGGCCCTGAGCCGGACATCTTCAGCGACATCATCCAGACGGCTCAGCGTGCGAGACCCTCCCGGGCTCAGCCTGCCGTGAAATGTGCCTTCGTGGGATGCATCCATGGAGCGGAATTTGATGAAGGATATATGTCTGGCGGTGAGACGGCGATCTACTCTGATGGTGAGTCGTCCACGGGCGAGACTACTTCATTGTATCAACTACAAGATGGCAGGCTTGGGGGCTATTTCGATGGCGACAGTATTCCAGACCCCTATGAGCCGCCAAACAGAGTCGGGATCTTCATGGCTGGTATGCAGCCTGGTTAAAATTCTTCAAATGCAGCAGCGATGACTTCCGGGTCAGCAGCGGTGGCGGCAGCCGAGGCAAGAGGCCCTGTGCGCCCGCCGGCTCAGGTTTTGATGGCTTTAATGGACAAATTGATAGATTTATTGACAACAGTGGTCAACCCGACGAATCAAGCTCATCATGATGCAGAGGTTGCAAAGTTACGTGATGAGGTAGCACTAGCCAAGGAAGACCTGGCAGCAGAGGATGTCAGATAGCTGCAGAATGGGCTACTTTGGATGCTCAGGCCCAGCGGATTCAGTCACAGGCCTTCCGGATTATGATGAATCAAAACGCTTCCAATGAAATCATGAGGAGGAGGCACCAGACCCGTCTACCTCCGGTTTACGAGGCTAGAAACCTCTTCCGCATGCCTGGAGCGGGGACCAGTAACCCGCCGGAGATAAACCGGTCTGCGGCGCCTGGAGTCAGAATGCCGGTTCAACCACGCATGACGGAACCCCCTCGTCTTAACAGCGCTCTGCCTCAACATGTTCCAACACCACTGGGACATTATTCTAATCCCTTGGAAAACATGATCGTTGTGGAGGTTCGATTGGCGGCTCTCCCGGTGGATGGTGACTCTTCGACATCGATTGAAACATGAAAGGCTAGAGAGCTTCTTCAGATAGCATTGGTGCAGCAGGAAGCATATTCTTACAGTCGAGATAGGATTCACTCGACCCCTCGCCCAAGCCGGAGTTATAGCAGGCACATGGACTCACCAGCCGTTTCAAGCAACGCCCAGCGCTGTGACCAGCCACGAGGGCATGACCCGGTGCGTGATGGAGCTCATAACTTGGTCAGTCAGGACAGAGTGCGTCAAGAGGCTGAGCAGGCGGCTCAGCGGGCGGCTCAACAACCCCTTCCGGTTTATCCAACGACTTCGGTGAAGGCAGGCATGACATCCAGATCTGCAGGTGTACCCTGTTTGTTGTCGGCTCTACGTAATGAGCATTTGCCCAAGGATTTCAAAGGACCTCGTAAGGTGCCTAATTACATAGCCGATTTACCCCCTGAGGCATGGATTGAGAGTTATGAGATGGCCATGGAACTCTTGGAGGTCAGTGACGCCGCGTGCGCTAAGTACTTCACCATGATGCTGGATGGAACGGCCCGTACTTGGTTAAAGGGGCTGCCGGCTAATTCCATCGGGTCATGGGCTGAGCTAAAGGCCTGATTTATTCAGAACTTTAAAGACACGTGCAAACAACCCATGCCAATTATGGACTTGTCTACTTGTGCCCAAGAGGAGGGTGAATCAACAACTCACTGGGTGCACCGGGTCAAAGCTATCATACATTCATCTGATAACATGAATGCCGGTTCTGCAGTCTTAATGTTGGAGAAAAATTACCGTTTTTTGCCTCTTAAGCAGAAGCTGGGGTGGCTCAAGCGCGATTGCAATGATATGGGGCAGCTGATGGAGGCTCTAATCAAATATGCCGACTCTGATAGTACCAAGCACCTCGAGTCTGATGACGACAAGCCGGGAAAGGGAAAGAAGAATGGCAACGCCAAGGGTCCGCAGCATAACCCGGCGAATCAGGGGGGCAACGGTAAACGCAAGGCTGATGGTAACTCAGAGTTTGTGGCTAACACCAATGCACAGAGCAATAATTAGTGTCGTAAGGGGAGGCCGCCTCCTCAGGCTGGTGGATCAAATCCTACTCTTGAGCAGTTGATGAATGAACCCTGTCCAAAACATGGCACGCAGGAGAAACCAGCTACTCACCTTTGGAAGGATTGTTCAATTATGAGGTCATTCAAAAATTCTAACTTGTTTCACAGCAATAATGGGCCAGGCGGCAGCTCAGGTTCCGGTGGCGGCGGCCCTATGGCCCGGGTTATGGAGGTGGCGGTTCTAATTCTGGCTTCCAGGTCCACCAAGGTAATTAGGGTGGCTATAACAAAAGTAATCAGAGCGGTCTTAATCAAGGTAATCAGGGTGGTTACAATCAACAATCCGGTCGGGGGGTCAGCAGCAGCAGCAGCAATCCAGATATTAGAGTCATCCAAAGCAGTTGAATAGTGGGCAGTATCATGTGTTAACCACAAGTTTGTGCAAGCAGGACCAGAAGCTTCATAAGAGGGCTGTAAACATTGTTGAACCGGCCGTTCCTCATTACTTGCGGTGGTCTGAGCAGCCCATAATGTGGAATCGAGCGGATCACCCACCCCGGGTTGATAATCCGGGTCACTTAGCTTTGGTGGTGGCGCCTCAAGTTGGTGGATACAAATTCACTAAGGTACTCATGGATGGAGGTAGTAGCATTAATATCCTTTATTATGAGACTTTCCGTCGCATGGGGTTAACTGATAAAAATCTTAAGACATCCAATACAATTTTCCATGGAGTGGTGCCTGGTAAATCGGCACACCCTGTAGGCAAAATTGAGCTGGAAGTGGCCTTTGGAGATGAGCATGATTCCATGACTGAGAAGTTGACTTTTGAAGTGGTCAAGATCAGGAGCCCATACCACGCTCAGTTTGGACGGCCGGCTTATGCCAAATTCATGGCACGACCGTGTTATGTTTATCTACAACTCAAGATGCCGGGTTACAAAGGGACTATCACAGTGCATGGGAGTCGGAAGATAGCTTTGGAGTGCGAAGAAGGTGATGTTGATTATGCTGAGTCTGTCTGTGCAATAGAGGAATTGAAATTCTACAAGGATAATGTTGACCCGGCAGATATGACAACTTTGAAAAAGCCAACTACAGAGCATGATCCTGTTATGAAGTTTAAGTCAGCTGATGACACTAAGCTAGTTGACTTTGTTCCTGGCGACTCATCCAAACAATTTAGTATCAGTGCTAATCTGGACCCTAAATAGGAAAGCGCGCTCATCGAGTTCATCCGTGAGAATCAGGACATCTTCGCATGGAAACCGATTGACATGCCGGGTGTACTGAGGGAACTCGCTGAGCACACTCTCAATATTGATCCAAAATTTAAGATGGTCAAGCAATTCCTTCGTCGCTTCAATGAGGAGAGGCGTAAGACCATTGGAGAAGAGGTGGACCGGCTCTTGGCAGCTGGGTTCATTGTTAAAGTTTTTCATCCAGAGTGGTTGGCTAATCCGGTGCTGGTGCTGAAGAAGAATGGCACTTGGCATATGTGTGTGGATAACACAGACTTAAATAAGGCTTGTCCGACTGATCCTTTTGCTCTCCCTCGTATTGATCAAATCATTGATGCAACGGCGGGTTGTGAGCGTTTGAGTTTTTTGGATGCTTATTCTGGTTATCATCAAATCAAGATGGCAGTTAAGGACCAGGAAAAGACAACTTTTATTACTCCCTTTGGAGCCTTCTGCCATGTGTCTATGCCTTTTTGGCTCAAGAGTGCCCAGGCGACTTACCAGCGATATGTGCAGAATTGTCTTCACAGTCAAATTGGGCGTAATGTTCATGCTTATGTGGATGACATTGTGGTGAAATCCAGAGAGAAAGAAACTTTGATAGATGATTTGAGGCAGACCTTTGATAATCTCCGGGTCTACAATATGATGCTTAACCCGGCGAAGTGCATTTTTGGTGTGCCGGCAGGCAAGCTTTTGGGGCTTGTGTTTCTAATAGAGGCATTGAGGCTAACCCGGAGAAGATCAAGGGCATTACCTCTCTGGCAAAGCCGACGTGTGTCAATGATGTTCAGCGTCTGGCGGGTCGTATTGCTACCTTAAGCCGGTTCATAAGCCGGTTGGGTGAGAAGGCCATACCACTATATCAGATGATGAAGAAAACAGATGACTTTGTCTAGAGTGATGCGGCTAACGACGCGTTTGAAGCTTTGAAAAAACAGCTCGCTGAGCCGCCAATCCTTGCTACTCCCATTGACAAGGAGCCGTTGTTACTCTATGTGGATGCTAATGCCCGGGCTGTCAGTGTGGTTGTTGTGGTAGAACGGAAGGAGGCAGGCAAGGAGTATCCGGTTCAACGGTTGGTTTATTATATCAGCGAAGTGCTTATTGAGTCCAAGCAGAGATACCCACATTGGCAGAAGCTCGTTTATGGGGTGTTCATGGCCAGCTGGAAGCTTAAGCAATACTTTCTGGGTCATCCCATCACTGTGGTTAGTTCTGCTCCCTTAGGGTGTATTATTCAAAATAGAGAAGCCATAGGACGGGTCGCCAAGTGGGCCATTGAGCTCGGGCCTCATGGTTTGAAATATATGCCTCGCACTGCCATCAAGTCTCAAGCACTGGTGGATTTCATCAACGACTGGACAGAGCTGCAGATGCCTGAAGAGAAGCCAGATAACACATATTGGACTATTCACTTTGATGGGTCCAGGCAATTGGAGGGCTCGGGGGCTGGAGTTGTCTTATCTTACCCTCGAGGTGAAAAGTTTTGTTATGTTCTAGGGTTGATGTTTCCCTGTACTAACAATGCAGCTGAGTATGAAGCCTTGCTCCATGGTCTTCGGTTGGCTAAGGAGATGAACTTAAACCGGGTGAGATGTTTCGGCGACTCATACTTGGTGGCCCAACAAGTCTCAGGCACATGGGATTCTAAGGACCCACTCATGGCGGCTTATCACCGTGAGGTTGACGCTATTCTCGGACACTTCAAGGGTTATCAGGTGGAACACATTGATCGCAGGAAAAATGAAGCGGTGGAGACCTTAAGCCGGCTGGGGTCTCAGCGTAAGCCGGTCCCACCTAAAACCTTCTTGGACGTTCTTCATAACCCTTTTGTCAAATTGCCTACAGAGGAAGATCTGGATATTCCTGACCCAGAAGCATGGCTGGTAGCGGCTCTTCACGCTATCCCAGATTGGACAGTACCATATTTGGCTTACATGACCCGGGGCGAGTTACCTGAGGATGAAACTTTGGCCAGGCAAATAACCCGGCGGTCTAAGTCAATGACAATTGCCAACAGCGAGTTACACCATCGCAGTGTCACTGGGGCGTTTCAGCATTGCATTTCTCCCGAGGAAGGCCGTGAGATTCTTCGTGAGATTCATGAAGGTGATTGTGGTCATCATGCCGGTTCAAAGTTCCTTGTGGCCAAAGCCTTTCTTCATGGGTTTTATTGGCTGACGGCTCATGCTGACGTGGAGGATTTGGTCAGTAAATGTGACGGTTGTCAGAAATTCTCACGGCGAGCTCATGTGCCGGCTCAAGAATTGAGGATGATTCCAGTTACTTGGCCGTTTGCAGTCTGGGGACTCGATATGGTTGGGCCTTTTAAGCGGTCCAAGGATAAAAAGACCCACCTTTTGGTGGCGGTTGACAAATTCACAAAGTGGGTCGAGGCAGAGCCGGTCAGTAAGTGTGACGTAGCAACGACGGTTCAATTCATCAAAAAGGTGATTTTTCGCTTTGGCTTTCCCCACAGCATTATAACTGATAATGGCACTAATCTTTCCAAAGGTGCTATGGAAGAATTTTGTCAACGTGAGCATAGACGACTTGACGTCTCATCAGTAGCTCACCCCCAATCCAATGGTCAAGCCGAATGGGCCAATCAAGAAATTTTGAGAGGCATCAAGCCCCGGCTCATGGTTCCTTTGCAGCGGACGCCAGGCTGTTGGGTGGAGGAGTTACCTTCAGTGTTATGGAGTATCAATACTACCCCCAACAGATCTACGGGTTACATGCCTTTCTTCATGGTTTACGGAGCAGAGGCGATTCTCCCTAGTGACATTCATCACGACTCACCCCGTGTGGCGGCTTACGTTGAAGCTAATAATGAGAAAGCATGTCAGGATGCACTTGACCTGTTAGATGAGAAGCGTGACCTTGCGGCAGCCCATTTGGCAATTTACCAACAGGATCTGCGATGTGACCATAGCCGCCGGGTTAAGTCCAGAACCTTTCAAGAAGGTGATTTGGTGCTCGGGCTCATCCAAGATCAAACTGATGTACACAAGTTATCCCCACCTTGGGAAGGGCCCTTTATGGTCAGCAAGAACTTGAACAACGGGTCAAACTACATTATCAATATCCAAGAGCACACGGACTCGCGTAAGTCGGAGGAGGAGACCCGTCGGCCGTGGAATATTGCTCATCTTCGGCCTTACTACACTTGAGCCACCGGCTCTTATGATGTACATATTTTGACGATGTATATATTATGATGATTATAATAAAGCAGGGCCTCTATCATTTTCATCTTCAAGAATAATGAGTCTTCTTCATCATAAACATCATGTTCATTGGGGGCTTGATCGTATTCAAATCATAGCTACTAACCCCTTTGGTCCAGCTTCCTGATCGTATTCAAATCATAGCCGTTAAAATTTTTGATCATTAGGGGGCTTGATCGTATTTGAATCATAACTTAACCCCTTTTGGTCCGGCTTACTGATCGTATTCGAATCAGAGTCATTAAACATTTTGATCATTGTGGGCTTGATCGTATTCGAATCATAGCTACTAACCCCTTTGGTCTGGCTTCCTGATCGTATTCGAATCATAGCCGTTAAACATTTTGTTCATTAGGGGGCTTAATCATATTCAAATCATAGTTTAACCCCTTTTGGTCCGGCTTACTGATCGTATTCAAATCAGACTCGTTAAACATTTTGATCATTGGGGGTTGATCGTATTCGAATCAAAGCTGTTAACCCCTTTGGTCCGGCTTCCTGGTCGTATTCAAACCATAGCCATTAAACACTTAGATCACTTGGGGGCTGGATCGTATTCGAATCACACCCGTTAACCCTCTTGGTCCGGCTTATTGATCGTATTCGAATCACAACCGTTAAATACTTTGGTCACTGGGGGGCTTCCTGATCGTATTCGAATGATAACTGTCGATACCCCTTTCATCGGCGCAATGCCAAAAACCATTCAGGGGCTTCCTGGTCATATTCGAATCATAGCTATCAACCCTTATGGTCCGGCTTCATGCTCGTATTCGAAGCATAGCCTCTTTTTTTCTCATTTGGCTTGAGTTTTTTGAAGTTTTTTCCGGTTCATCTTGATATTCTTTTGGTCTAAAATGATCCCGTCCATGTAACCTTTAATCTCACACCTCATATTTGAAGCATACCCGTGGTTTCTATTACCCGGTTTAATGAGAGGTGACCAGCCCATACATGATGATATCAAGCACTTGGAAATATTGGCTTCTAAAGCTTTAGGGGCTTACCCTTACTGCACAGGTATCGTAAACCGGCAGTACAATTCAATATCACAGGTATGATATTTTTATTATTATTATGTTTAAATTCGGGTTCAACCAGCCTTATCTATAACTGTTTTAAGCATCAGTGGTTATGTACAAGGTATTATGACCCGCCCTGCGGTAAACCGCCAAGGGATCTTGTGATCTATTTGTGTGCAGGATAATTCCAAAAATTTCATCTGCACTAGTCAAACATCATGATAAGTATAAAGAAGATAATTATAAAGTGGTGGTTTAACAGTGTTGAGCATAACACAAAACATGCACGATGGCATCGCAGAGCAAAATTATTGCTACCCTATTACATGACTCCACGAGTCCAAATGATTAACTGTTTTTCAGAAGGTCACAAATATGAACCGCCCAGCGGATCAATCTTCTTGATTTTGCTGGCCTAATGCTTCCGAATCACCCATCTCCGCTTCTTCGTCCGGTTCTACTTCCTGGAAGGTTGGTGATGACCAGTCAATGCCATTCAAAGCTTGGAACTCAGCTTCATCATCAATAAGCTTGGACGGGTCAACTTCAGGAGAAAAAGTATGCTTACGGATTGGGGGGGGGGGGGGGGGTAAGATCTTTCACTTTGTAAGATGGCGTTGGCATCTTCTGATTTTACAAATCATAAGCCGGTTGATACTTAGTGAGGTCTGTCTCATTAGCAATCAGACTGGCCAGAGGATGTATGTCCTTCACGCAAGCAACAAAGTCTTTCTTGTCAAACATGGTGTCGTCTTCCTTAAGGCTTGGATACCCGATAGAGATATTGGCCAGGTCTAACTCCGGTAGCCATGCCTTGGCCCGACTTAAAGTAGTCACAACTCCGGCTCTTGTAGATGATCGCTTCAGCTCACTAAACCTTTTAGGTAGAACGGAAAGCTTCCTTAACACATCAACCAAGAGGGTGGGGGCTTCATTATATGGAGAAATTGTGGCCAATGAGTGTTTAGCACCAGTATAAAGTTGTTCCACAAGTGTATAAACCGGCTTCAGCTTCACAAGCATGTCTTGGTTGAGACTGGTGCTCCTGGGGCCTGCATAATAATCACGGATGGGTTAAAGGCAGTTCATATTATCAAGGAGGATATTAAAATTTGACACTCATAAGTCGACTTACAAAATATAGCCGAGACCATCTGAGACACATGGCGATTTAAGCCGGAAAGTTCAGTTGTCACCTCCTCAAGAGCCGCCTCCGCCTTTTCGGCTTGTTGGGTCAAGGCAATCTTTTCTTTAGCCCAGGCGCGTTTCTCAACTTCAAAGCCAGTCTTCAGCTTTTCTCCTTCAGTCACGCTGAATTCGAACTTTGAGTTTGCCCTCTAGGTCTTAGTTTCTTGCAGCTCCAGGCGACTCTTCAAGTCAGACAACTCTGATTGAAGTTGAGAAGTGGTGGTCTGTACATACACCGGATCAAAATCATAATTGAAATTTAGATAACAACATGAAGTCCCAAGCCTTTTGCAAGCAACAACAGTTGGCACTTGGGGGCTAATGTCTACTGAAAAAGTTATTCATGCAAACGGCTTATGTGAATAAGTCCCAAGCACTTTGCGAGCAAGAGTACTTGGCACGTGGGGACTAATGCATTGCTTGCTGTCTTACTACTTTACAGTGACCCGGTTGTGCTGCACACGGTCACAGCCGGTTCATAAGAACTACACAACTACACTTTAAGGTAGATGCTTTAAGCCGGACTTTTAAAGGATTCTATCAAAGAATATTACTTATGCTCATGGTTAATCTAAGTCTACAGTATATTCATCATAAATAGTAGACTTGGGGACTGACAGGATGTGCATAACTCAATAAAGGAAGAGTTCATACCTCAAACTTTTGGTGCATTTGCTTCACCATATCAACTTCAAGATCGCGGCTGCTGTGTACTTGGCTAAGATAACCAGAAAAAACTTCACCAATGCTTAATTGGGAGTAGTCAGTAACATCAAATCTGACTTTGCATCGTTCAACGTGCTCCTCCTTGGTAGAGTGCTTGGCCAAAACAGTAGGCCTTCTCGGCTATCTAAAGCGGTGTTGGTGATCACCACGTCATTGTCATGAGTATCAGCCATCTTCACTGGACTCGAGACTACAGGACTCAAAGGGTCATCACTGGCTCGCTCCATAGGAGGCTTAGAAGTCATTGGCGGGTCATCAAGAACTAGCTCTGATGGTGGAGGAACTGAGTCTTCAGGTGTTGCCGTTTGTTGCTCCGGTTCACTAACTCTCGGGTCTTCGGTCGGCTTATTCATCCTTGCTTTCTTGTTGGGCTTGGCTTTTCCACTACATAAGTCATGAGAGGTCAGTATAAGTATCAAGGAATGTAAACGAGCAAATAAATAATTATTATTACCCGGGAGTAGTCTTGAAAGCCGGCAGATGAGACTGAGATGAGTCGCCGGAAGAGGAATGAGATGTTTCCTTATAATTTGAGTCGGATGAATTAAGAGGTTGATGGGTGAGACCAGCCAGAGGATATAAAAAATTTAAATCAGGGGTGACCTCATTTCGACGCTTCCTAGGAGTGTTCGGTAAGCCGGAAGATAGTTCTTCATCCCTGCTAGTCCGAGTCTATCGCCGGCTCTCGTGCTGCTATTGCTTCTAAATAAAGTGAGGGTCCAGGGAGCTAAGGGGTGTGAAAAGCTTACTTTGCGGGTTACTCTTCGAAATTTCTGTTTTGGCAAGGGCTCGGAGTCGGATGAAATGATAGTTACCTCTTCTTCAATTGCTTGACTGGACCCCGTGTCATCCTGATGATAATCAATGTCAATAAGATGGTTCAAAAAGGAGCCAAGAGAGTCAAGGGCTACCTCCGACTCAGAGCTGTCGTCCAGTTCAAGAATCTCAGAAGCACTTGGGGTCTTCTTTCCCTTATTCTTCTCGGCAGTTTTCTTGGCGGCTTTCTTGGCTTTCCTGGCCCTCTTGGTAGCTTCATGGTCATATTCTTTCTTCCAAAAGTCATCATCAGCCTGTCAAAGTCGTCAAAATTGAGTTAAAGCAACAATATTAAGGATGAAGGCAAAATAAATGATTTGACGACTTACCTCAGGTGCTGGGTTAGATTTGCAGAAAGGGCTTAAGCCCACCTTGCTGTAGTCTGCTAGGCTTTCATGGAGAAGGGATTTCGTCATCTCGTTGATGGCTTCATCAGTTAAGTCCACGGAGTTGTGGTGCAGTGGATCCTTTTTCTCGCCTGTGTAGGTACACATTAAGCTGGAACGGCGGTACAAGGGAATGACCCGCCATGCAACCTAGCACTAGACCAAGTCAATACCGGTTAAGCCATTCCCCAATAGAGCTTTGACCTTGGCAATGGTGAGGGCGAGTTTCTTGCGTTCAGCTGCTGTAAATTTGTCAGGGAGAGGGTGATTTGATTCAAGACGCAGGGCGCAAAAGCCTGGCAGTTGGTTCTCGTCAGCCGGAGAAGTATCCTTGCAGTAGAACCATGTCTGGTTCCAATCCTTGGGATGACTCGGCAGATGAGCATAAGGAAATATATCATCTCTTCGTCGCTGGATTGAGATCCCACCGAGTTCCAAGCTGGGTCCATTGGAGTACTCATTCTGGCGGTTCAAATAGAAGTACTCTCTGAATAGCTGCACACTGGGCTCCTCTTGAAGGTACACCTCACAGAATACTTGGAAATTGCATATATTTGACACGAAATTGGGTCCGATGTCTTGAGGATGAAGGTTCAAAAAGTGCAGAACATCCCGGAAGAATTTAGAGCCGGGCGTGAGAAACCCCAGTTCATATGATTAGTGAAGACAATGACTTCGCCTCCTTTGGCCGAGGTTTCTCTTCTTCCGGCTTGGGGGTGCGGTAAGACATGGCAGACTTCTTCGACAAATAACCGGTTTTCACAAAGTCTTGAAGTGTGTTTTCCGTGACGATGGAAGGAACCCAGTTACAGGAAGTGGTTGTTTTGGGCGGCATTATGAAGAAGGAAGCCTAAAAAAGAAAAAGAACAAGTTTGCCGGTTCAATATAAGCTGGAGGGAAAGTACTACAACACATATTCAGAATGGCGGCTTAAAAAGGGGCCTAATGACATATGTAAGCGGGTTATGTAAGCCGCCATGAACAGTTTGATGTCTATCAAAGGAGAAATTTGTTGAGCATTGAATTTAACTACATCCAGTAACATAAGCTGCCACTCTCAGATTTAGGGATCCGGCAACCCATGAGAGGCTCAAACTCTGGGGTGCGTGCGGAGATCTCAACCTGCCCAGCCTGCCTACTCATGATCCTCCCTATCCTAGCGCGTCGTGCTCACAGAGACACAAAGACACAGAGATTTATACTATTTCGGGCCACCGTTGTGGTGTAATACCCTAATCCAGTGTGGTGTGGTGGATTGCCTCGAGGGTCTTTGGATGAACTAGTACAAGGATGAACAAGCCTCAGGAGGTGAGGTGTTCTTGAGCTAGTGTGGTGCTCAGGTTGGAACGGATCTCTCCCTTTCTATGGTGGTGGCTAAGTCCTATATATAGTGGCCTTGGTTCTCTTCCCAAATATGAGCGGGAAGGGATTCCACAACAGTGGGATTTGAAAGGGGACAAGTAGTACAGTCTATCCTGACAAAAGTAGTCTTGCCTGCGAAAAGCCTCTGGTCATGACGCTGTGGTGGGCATAGTGATGACCTCCGTCCTGTCGTCCTGGCAGTCTTGGTCTTGTTGCACCAGAATGGAAACCTTTGGCTGATTCCTCGAGACCCTGTGCCTGCGGCTTGCTTCCCTTGCACCGAAGAGGAAACCTGCTCTCTGCACCCGCCTGGCGCCCGTCTGGCCTTGGTCGTCATGGTTCATGTCAGGTGAGCCTCATGAGGTAGCTGCATAGAACACTCCGCCCCTTAGGAGCCCTCCTCAGGAGGCCAATTCCTTCGGGGGTCTTGTCATCGTCCTCCTCGCGAGGCTTGGCCCCTCGCGAGGGTCTTGCGGTGTTGGTGCTGAAGCTGGGCCATACCAGGCCATCGATGAAGCCATGTGGTGGGCCATAGGCAGGCGGGGCTGGATACCCCCATATCCAATACGCCGCGTCCATAGATATGGTGCGGCTCCTTGCCCTCTCTTGGTGTTCGCCATGGCTCCCAAGCCGAGGAAGAAGAAGGGGATGCCGCACGCGATGGCCGGTCCTCTGCCGGCCCTAGAGCCAGCCCTTGAGCAGTCAACGGTGATCAACCAGGAGGGGCTGGACAAGGTTCGCCATGCGCTTGCCGCCGATTCCAATGAGGGAATGACGACAGCTATCCGCCCTACATCTTGGCGAACCAGAGAGATGAGTGCCACTGAGATCCCCATCCATCTCCATGCCCTTCTTGCTGGATTGATTCTTCCTTTCTCCCCTTTCTTCAATGCCGTGATGTCACATTATCAGATTCATCTGCTGCATCAGGACCCTCGCTCCATCATCCTCCTTGTCGTCTTCGCCTTCCTCTGCGAGGCCATGGTGGGCATCACTCCTTCCATGGCCTTGTTCTGCCATTTCTTCCTGCTTCAATTGGTGGATGCCCGCCAACGGTCTAGGTGCGTGTCCTTCGAGGCCGTGGCCGCGATGGCTAGCCTGGGGATTGACTTCGAGCTTTCGCCCGTCGCAAAGGGATTCAGGAAGCAGTGGCTCCTGATGAACGCCATTGTATTCAGCCCCCTACTCACAATTCCCGGGTCGTCGGCCTCACCTAGCTCCGGCTGGTGCCATGAGAAGCTCACCGAACGGCATCTTGCTTTTGTCTGGAAGAGGTTGGCGAAGCTCCAGGGACTGGGGGTGATGGCGCCAATGGTGGTCAAGGAATTCATGAAGCAGCGCATTGCTCCCCTCCAGCGCCATTCTTGCCCGATGTGGGACTTCACAAGCGCCGGAGACCCAATGAGGCTACAGAAGCCGTTGCTTGCCGCTGATACCTTCAGCATGGTGCTCAAGCTTCTGACTGGTGACCCCAAGCCTGTTGACCTTCCGGGGGGGTGGCTGCCTTATCTATCTGTGCTCGAACAAGGCGGCCTTCACGGGGCAGATGCCTCTGTTCAATGAGTGGGGGTTGCTTCCCGAGGGCATTGGGGGGCCGCGCGAGAATCCCGTCTTCGTGGCTCCTCTCCTAATCGACCCTGCCGCGCGCGCCTCGAGTGTGGAGGTAGGGGGTGCGCGCCTCCGTCAAGTGTTGGGAGTTCCTCTGGTGGCTCAGCCTTGTTAGAGGCTCAGGAGCCTCCGGCTCCCAGGGTCCCAAAGGGGGCTGCTGTAGAGCCTGCGCAATCCTAGGCTCCGGAGGTAGGAGCTTCTGACACCTAGGACGATGGCTCCAGAGCGGCCGCTGGCGGTGAGGAGCCCGCCAATTGCCCCGGAGTCATGAGCCAGGAAATCTCGCCAGGTACCCCTGCCCTTGGGACCCCTACTCCAGGTGCCACGTTGGGCGCTCCCCCTCCTGAGGATCGCCCGTCGGGACCGGGTCTGCGCCGTCTCTGCCTCGAGTTGCTCCTAAAGAGGAAGAGGTCCCCGTGCCGCGACGATGGCACCCGTTGGCCGCTGAAGCCGAGGAGATACGTGGCCGCTGATGAGTAAGTATCTTCGCTCTTGATCCCCAAGCGCGCCGTGTTTTCTCATGGTTGGGGTTTTTGGAGGATCTTCGTGAATATGAAACCTTGGGAGGCGGGCACCTCCGAGGATTCCAGCTCGGCGCGCGCGCGTGCAACCCCTAGCACCCCTAGCCTGTGCAGGGTGCGAGTCCAGCTCCATCCAGCACGATGCCGCGAGGGTGCCCTGGAGCCGAGCCCCATGTGTTCTCCCCCCGCAACTCTGCCCCCGAGGCGAAGGGTGCGCCGGGGATCCTCCCTCTTGTCGTTGCCGGCAGGGGGCGTCCTCTAGGCAGCCTTCATCTTCAAACTGTGGGGCCACGCCAGCCAGCCCCCGGCCGGCGACTGGCGGAGCACCCAGCGCCTCCCGAGCGACTTCCGGAGTCGATGAAGATCTTGGCGATGAGCTCGCGTTTGCCCGCAGGCGTAGCACGGTGCGCTTCAGGCTTTTTGGTGAGGCGATGTGCCCGATGGTCCATCTTGGCAGGGGGCTTGCCAATGTCAACACCAAGCTCGAGGCAGAGAAACACCGCTTGGAGGATGAGTGGCAGCGGCTGAAGGTGGCCATCAACCTTGGGAAGCTTCGGCATGACGAGGCTGAAGCACGCACAGTGGTCTCGCTCGCGGCTTCTCGTGAAGCTTGCACCTGCGCCATGGAAGAGGCCGAGGCAGCCAACCGCCATCGTGAGGCGGCTGAGGAGTGGGAGCGAGATCTCCTGTCTTCAAATGTGGCCCTGCTGCGCGAAGTCAAGGAGCGCCGTGCCCTGCTGGCCTCCTCTCCAGGTGAGGTGGACCTTGCCGAGGCGGAGCTCCTGAGGCGCCATGAGGACTTGGCGCTGGAGGCCATGGAACATAGCTTGGCGCTGGAGAGGCTGGAGGTGAGGGAGCGTCAGGCCGCCGTTGCGGAGGACGCCATCGCCGCCCGAAAAGCTCAGGTCCAAGTGGAGGTGGAGAAGAGGGTGGCGAAGGCACATGCCGAGCTGGATGGAAGGCATCGCCTGGACTTGGAGCTGCTTAAGGCTGAGTTTGAGGGTCGGACCTCCGTCCTGAGGACTAAGATGCAGTCTACGGAGCAGCCTGAGGGCGCTGCTCGAGAAGCTCTGATTTCTTCTGAATCTGCCTTGGCCTCCGTCCAAGCCGAGCTGTCTTCTCTTCAGCAGCAGATCAAGGACACCGCGTCCCTGGCGGAGAGGACTGCGTACGAAGCGAATCGCCGCCAGACGCTGCAGCGCGAGCACGCCTCGATGCTTCAGGACCTCAGACTCAAAGCTAATTCCGCCTTGGGTACCATCTGCGATGAGAGCGCTCCTCACCCGCATGAGAACGACTACGCTAGCCACCTGAGCTTCTTCACTGACATCGTGACCCGCCTGGAGGCTCGGGATGCAAGGTCTCGCGAGCTTGTAGCGGAGAGGAGCCATGGTCTTCTGGGGCGCGTGTTCTCGCGTGTCTTCAGCCATATCCTCAACCGCGATCCCCACTTTGACTTTGATGATGTGTTGGTTCCTGTGCCCCCGGTTGTCCAGGACAACCTGGCCGGATGGGTAGATGACCATGTGGACGCCTTGTCAGCAGAATTCGCCCCGGAGGATGACACGGTCGTGATCGCAGCCGGAGAAGTTGGCGCGGATGGTGACGACAAAGAGGGCGACAGCCTCGATGCAAGCAGCATGGATGGAGGTCATGAAGAAGGGGCATCCAGCTAGGCTCGTGTTTCTTTTGCTTTGACCTGTATGACGAAAACTCGAGCGCATCCTTGTGAGAGCATTTTGGAAAGGGGGTGCCCCTTATGATGTATGAGATTGCTAAATGCTTTTGAAGTAACACCCGGAACGGGGGCCCGCGGGGTTGTGGGCTGCTGAGCAGGATAGTTGTTTTTCACTTATCTTGGGTTTCGTGGGTCCTGAGCGAGGCCTGGTGTCGCGGTAGCGCCCCTTCTCCTGAGGCGAGCCTGCTGCTGGCTCGCGAGGCCCTGAGCCTCTCGAGGGGCCTGCTGGCCTGCCATGGAGTGCCTCGCGAGGAGCCAACTGCTAGATTGTGGCAAGGTGGGCGCGCCATACCCAGCCCCCGCTCGCGAGGTGCTAGAGGTCAGGGTAGCAGTCATGAGCTCCAAGAAAAGAACGCAAGAACTGAAGCAAGAGAGCAACACAAACGAGAAAAGAAAACTCCCCTCGTTTTATAAACACACAGAAAACGAACTACTTCAAAAAGTCAGCAAGCAAGTACAAAAAGGAGAGGCAAAAAGCAGGCGGCCGCGTCCGGTGCCTTAATGGTCTTCAATCTTCAGTCTTCAGTCTTCTCACCAGCGCGGAGCTAAGTGCTTCCACTAGGACATGGGTGGGAGCCCCCGTGAGGCCCCAGGGCGGCACTCAGGAGACTCCGGGGTGTGTACAGCCCCAGTCATCATTACGTGAGAGTGTCACGAGAGGAGACCTTCACAGGCCGGAGCCTTGCTTCATGTCGGCCGACAAGGACCCCATCGTGCGCCGCCCCTGACCACCATTCAGGAGACCAAAAACCAGGACAAGACCAAGGGGCAAGGGGGACGTTGGCGGCGTCCTCGGCGACCGTAGGCCCGCCGCCGAGGAGAAGGGCTCGCCGCCGCCTTTCCTGGCGGGGAACCTATCGCCAGGCAGGGCCCTGCCCCGCATAGCGCGAGGAGGGGCTGATGAGGATACAAACCTGGGGTACGGTCATAGGCCTGACCTATACGTCCTACCCAATGTCACTACCCTAGAAGATAAGAAGTCCAAGAGACAACAATACACCCCCAGTCGAAGATGTCGAGTGCAATCCACTCGACAGTCATGTCACTCGAGAGTCTTCCTCTCTATCGTCACTCGACCATCCAGAGAATCACTCGACCTATCGAAGACCAGGAGTCACTCAGCGTGGCAACGGGCAGGCGTTCACTCCATAGTCCTTAAGGTCATTAACATCATTTAAGGCAGGCGTTACCAGTAATGCCCCTACTTTAAGCACATTAAGTCCCTTGTAATGGAGGGCGATGGAGGTCCTGGCGTACTCTATATAAGCCAGCCCCCTCCTCTGGCACAAGGGTTCGCACCCCCTGTAATATCACACATATAATCCAATCAACCGCCTCTGGGCACTGAGACGTATGGCTGTTACTTCCACTGAGAAGGGCCTGAACTCGTAAACCTCATGTGTACACCTTCACCATAGGTGAGATCTCGCCTCTTCATACCTACCCCCTTTCTACTGCCAGTCTTAGGACCGCGACAGTTGGCGCCCACCTTGGGGCAGGTGTCTTAGCGACTTGTTGGTGAAGTTGCAAGTTTTTACCGATCATCATCGTCATGGTTTCCGGCGGCGGATTGGCTGAGGGCCGCGAGATCCGTCTTGGAGCGCTCGTTTTCGTCGCCGACGACTCCGCGTGGCTTCAAGAAGCTCCCCTGGACATTGAGGCGCTCCCCGTTCGAGGGGCGACGCACTTCCGTGCGTGCGTTTGCGGCGTCCTTCTCCAGCAGCCGTCGACTCGATATCAGTCGGCTTCGATGGTATTCTCACTCCCCGCTGTTCGCCGCCGCAAGCGGTACGGTCGATCGCGGCTTTAGCGGTGGGTGAAGCACGTGGTGGCTCGGCGTTCGGCCACCCATCAAGTCGTGGCAATAGAGCCCGACGAAACTCTCCACGGCCTGTTCGATCTGTCGACTGGCTCCGCGGAGACCGCATCCGAGTGCGATAGCAGCGACCCTGCAGCTGAAGTCTTGATGGTCGACAGGCCTCACAGCCCGCCTGGTTTCCACCGTGAGGATGGCGGAGACGGGGGCGGCGATCAGTCGCGCGTCCACGAGGAATACTGACCCGAACCCCTCTCTTCGCAGCAGAGGGAAGAACTTCGTCGCTGCAACATGGATGCACTCCACATGCCCATTGTTGGAGAAACCCCTGAGGCTCGAGCCTTGGAAGACGTGCGCCTAGATAATTTGGCTGAGCGCACTTGACTGGATAACCTTCACCGTGCTCTCGACGAGCGTGCTCAGGAGCGGATCCATGAGTCCAGTCGACGACAGCTTTTCCCGCCTCCACCTAAGGTATACCGTACTCCGATTCAGAACCTCATAGCTGCAGCCCGAATAGCAGAGTCGATCCAACCTTCTCAGTCGGAGGCTGGCAGAGGACTGATGCAGATCCGGTCCTTGCTTCGGGCAGCAGGAGAGCAAAACACAGCAGTATCTTAGTCGCGGAATAATTTTCACAGCAGATCCGTTGTAGAGGACACAGTTCAGTTGGCCCACAGCCCAAGATCGCCCCTGCAGCGTGAGGGCCGTGGACAATATGATCATCCACTCGACCGCGACAATCATCATCGGGGACCCACGCCTCCTCCGAGGAGTGCATCATATGTACCTCGGCGGAACGATGACAGACGTCGTCACAGTGGCGAGCGCAGAGCCTCAGTCGACCCAAGAGAACCAGGCTTCGACGCGAGGTCCATCCTCGTTCAAGGCCTGCTCGACCGGAATAAAGCGCATAGAGAAGACCCTAGCAGAGATCATCCAAGTGGCAGCAGAGTGCATGTTTCCGGTCCGGAGTGTTTCAGCAGGGCCATCAGGGCGGCGGTAATTCCTCCCAACTTCAGGTTGGCGACCGGAGTCAGTAAGTTCACTGGAGAGTCCAAGCCTGAAACTTGGCTTGAGGATTACCGAGTGGCTATGCAGATTGGCGGTGGAAACGATGAAGTAGCAATGAAACATCTCCCTCTGATGTTGGAAGGGTCAACCCGAGCGTGGTTGACTCAGTTAGCTCCGAGCAGTATATACAGTTGGGAAGAGCTGGCTCGAGTGTTCGTCAGAACCTTCGAAGGCACGTGCAAACAACCAGCAGGATTGACCGAGTTTCAGCATTGTGTGCATAAGCCGAGTGAGACCTTGAGAGATTTCATTCAGAGGTGGACCACTTTGCATCACACCGTTGAAAATGTATCAGAGCATCAGGCAGTGTGCGCCTTCAAGGAGGGCGTCAAATACCGAGAGTTGGTCCTGAAGTTCGGTCGGACTGGTGATATGACTCTGACTCGGATGATGGAAATAGCCACCCGGTACACTAACAGGGAAGAAGAGGATCGACTCCGTATTGGAAAGAGTAAGCCAGTCGGCCAAGAGACCGGTGGAGGTAATTCCAATCGGAAACAAAAGCGTAAGGCCGAGCCCGCAGCACCCAGTGAGATCGCAGCAGTGGCTCAAGGAATGTTTAAGGGAAAACCTAAGGGGCCCTGGCCCCCTAAGAAAGTGAAAGATCAGGCAGGAAATGATGTGTTGGATTTACCGTGTCACATCCACACAAAGAAGGATGAAGAGGGGAATCTGATTTACCCTAAACACACCACTCGACAGTGTAGGCTCCTGGTCCAGCAGTTCCGAGGAGATCAACCCAGTGAGAAAGGAAAGGAGTCGGACAGAGACGAGGCTGAGGAAGAAGACGATGGTTATCCCAAAGTCAATTCAACCCTGATGATTTTTGCTGATGTTGAGAGCAAGAGTCGATTGAAAGTCATCAACGGAAAAGTGAATATGGCCGCTCCGGCAGCGACGACCACATACCTGAAATGGTCTCAGACAGCCATCACATTCGACCAGTCTGACCATCCTGCTCAAGTGGCCACCCCCGGGAGGCAAGCACTGGTGGTCGACCCCGTGGTTGGGGGCACCAGACTGACTAAAGTGCTGATGGACGGGGGCAGTGGTCTGAACATCCTTTACGCTGAAACCTTGAAGGGGATGGGCATTCTGATGTCCAAACTTAGCGAGAGCAACATGAGTTTTCATGGTGTTATCCCTGGAAAGAAAGCCAAATCACTCGGCTAGATCGCCCTCGACGTGGTTTTTGGTGATTCCAAGCATTACCATAAGGAAAATTTGACATTTGAAGTCGTGGATTTCCAGAGTGCTTATCATGCCATTCTAGGGAGGCCGGCCTACGCGCATTTTATGGCTCGACCATGTTATGTGTATCTCAAGTTGAAGATGCCTGGCCCCAAAGGTGTGATCACAGTTACTGGCAATCGGCAGAAAGCAGAGGAATGCTTCTAGAAAGGTTCCAAAATTGTCGATGCGTAGATGGCGGAAGTTGAATTCCAAGAGTATCAAAAGAATGCAGATCCGAGTGATTTGCTCCAAGCCAAGAAGCCTGCTACAGATTCTGCATTTCAGTCGACTGGTGAAACAAAGTTGATTCATATTCACCCGACCGATCCCAATGCTGCACCGACTCATATATCAACAACACTCGACAGCAAATAGGAAGAAGCGCTCATCTAGTTCCTCCGTGAGAACTGGGACATCTTTGCATGGAAACCCTCTGACATGCCAGGTGTACCTAGGGGACTGGCTGAGCACCGTTTGCGTGTCGACCCCAAGGTAAAACCCGTCAAAGAGCACCTTCGGCAGTCCGCCGTACAGAAGAGGAAAGCAATTGGTGAGGAAGTGGCTCGGTTGCTAGTGGCAGAGTTCATCTGGGAGATCTACCACTCCGAGTGGCTTGCCAATGTAGTCATGGTCCCTAAGAAGGATGATTCACTTCGTATGTGCATTGATTTCAAGCATATCAATCGGGTCTTCCTGAAAGATCACTTCCCTCTCCCTCGTATCAATAAGATTGTTGACTCGACTGCGGGGTGTGAGCGCTTGTCTTTCTTAGATGCATATTCCGGGTATCATCATATCTGACTGTATGGTCTAGACAAAATAAAAACGGCTTTCATCACCCCATTCGGGTGCTTTTGTTATGTCACCATGCCATTTCGTCTTAAAAATGCCGGAGCCACATTCATGAGAATGATTCAGAAGTGCCTGCTCACTCAAATCAGTCGGAATGTGGAAGCATACATGGATGACATTGTGATCAAGTCTCGCAAAGGTTCTAACCTATTGACTGACCTCGCAGAAACCTTTGCCAACCTGAGAAGGTACGATATCAAGCTTAATCCGTCAAAATGCACATTCGGAGTTCCAGGAGGAAAGTTACTCGGTTTTCTCGTTTCCGAACGAGGGATCGACGCCAATCCAGAAAAAGTTGATACCATCCTCCGAATGAAGCGCCCTGTGCGAGTGCATGACATTCAGAAGCTGACTGGTTGTTTGGCCACCTTGAGTCGATTCATTTCTCGTCTCGGTGAAAAGGCCTTACCTCTTTACCGACTGATGAAGAAATGTGATAAGTTCGAGTGGACTGAGGAAGATGATGCAGCATTTGCAGAGCTCAAAACCCTGCTATCCACCCAGCCAGTGCTTGCTGCGCCAATCAGCAAAGAGCCTTTACTGATTTACATTGCAGCCACTGGAGAAGTTGTCAGTACAGTACTCATGGTCGAGCGAGTGGAGGAAGGAACTGATCACTCCATTATTTCTCTGATCACTCCATTACGGTCGTCAGCGACGCACCACTATCTGAAATCCTGAATAACAGAGATGCAACTGGTCGAGTGGAAAAATGGGCGATTGAACTCCTTCCCTTGGATATCAAGTTTGAGGCAAAGAAGGCTATCAAGTCCCAAGCCATTGCAGATTTTCTTGCCGAGTGGATTGAACAGCAATTGCCGACTCAAGTTCACTCAAAGCATTGGACTATGTTCTTTGATGGCTCCAAGATGCTGAATGGTTTAGGTGCTGGGGTAGTATTGGTATCCTCCCGTGGAGATAGGCTTAGCTATGTTCTCCAGATCCACTTTGATTCCTCCAATAATGGAGCCGAATATGAAGCACTTTTATACGGGTTGCGTATGGCCATCTCAATCGGCGTCTGTCGCCTTATGGTCTACAGTGACTCGGATTTGGTGGTTAATCAAGTGATGAAGGAATGGGATGTCAGGAGCCCGGCCATGACTGGTTATTGCAATGCAGTAAGAAAGCTGGAAAAGAAGTTTGAAGGGTTGGAGCTTCACCAGATACCCCGACTGAAAAATCAAGCTACAGATGAGTTGGCAAAGATAGGTTCAAAAAGAGAGGCCATTCCCCATAATGTGTTTTTGGAACATATTCATTCACCTTCAGTTCAGGAGGATCCTTTCACTAAAGGGTCACCACAGCCCAAGAGCGCCACAGATCCGACTGAAGTCGAAGTCCCAGCCGTGGTCGACTTGGTCATGGAGGTTTTGGTCATCACCCCCGACTAGATAGTGTCGTACATTGCATACATTCTTAGGAAAGAACTTCCAGAGGATGAAGAGGAGGCTCGACAGATCGTCCGACGGTCTAAAGCCTTTACCGTGATGAGAGGTCAGTTGTTCAGAGAAAGTGTAACTGGAGTCTGCCAGAAGTGCATCATGCCAGAAGAAGGCCAATTGATCCTCAATGATATTCACTCGGGGACCTGTGGTCACCATGCGTCCTCTCGGACCATCGTGGCCAAAGCATACCGAGCCGGATTCTAGTGGCCACGTGCCAATGAGATGGCAAAGGAAATAGTGGACAAATTTGAAGGTTGCCAGTTTTACTCCAACATGTCCCATAAACATGCATCAGCCCTGAAGACTATTCCACTCATCTGGCCTTTTGCTTTTTGGGGATTGGACATGGTTGGACCTCTGAGGACTGGCAGGAGCGGATTTACCCATGTGCTAGTGGCAGTCAACAAGTTTACCAAGTGGATCGAAGCCACGCCAATTAAAAACCTTGAAGCAAGTCCTGATGTGAGTTTCATCAGAGAATTGATATTCAGATATGGTGTACCGCACAACATCATCACGGACAACGGATCGAACTTCGACTCTGATGAATTCAGAGCCTTTTGCGCTTCCCAAGGCACGAGGGTCGATTACGCTTCGGTCGCCCATCCTCAGTCAAATGGGCAGGCTAAGCGAGCGAATGGATTGATTCTCAAAGGACTGAAACCACGGTTGATGCGTGACCTCAAGCATGCAGCAGGGGCTTGGGTTGATGAGCTCCGGTCAATGCTCTGGGGATTGAGGACAACTCCCAATCAGACGACTGGACGGACTCCATTCTTCTTAGTCTAGGGAGCCAAAGCCGTACTCCCGAGTGATTTGCTCCACAACGCGCCCTGAGTCAAACTCCTCTCGAAAGAGGAAGCAGAGCAGACTCGGCAAGATGCAGTCTATCTCCTGGAAGAAGAAAGAGAGATGGACTTGATCCGTTCGATCATTTATCAGCAAGACTTGCGTCGGTTCCATGCCAGAAACGTAAGGGGTCGGGCATTTCAAGAAGGAGACCTGGTTCTCTAAGTAGACCAACACAAGCCACACAAGCTCGCTCCTTCTTGGGAAGGCCCTTTCGTCATCACCAAAGTGCTCCAGAACAAAGCATATCGTCTCTTCAACCTCGAGCACAACAAATATGAACCACGCGCTTGGAACGCGGAACTGCTCCGCACTTTTTACTCTTAAGTATTTAGACTGATGGATGTAATAAGAAGTACCTTTTAGTTTGGTTATCAAAAGACATAATTTTACAGTCTTCCGAATGATTGTTGTTTATTTATTTTTTACATGTTGCCTTAGCTGCGAATCTGTTTCGCCTAAGTGATAAAAATCCTACTGAGTGGTGAGCCTGCCTCCCACTCGGGGGCTTAGCTGCAGTCCAGTACTCACCTAAGTGATAAAAATCCTACCGAGTGGTGAGCCTGCCTCCCACTTGGGGGCTTAGCTGCATTCTAGGACTCGCCTAAGTGATAAAAATCCTACCGAGTGGTGAGCCTGCCTCCCACTCAGGGGCTTAGCTGCAGTCCAGTACTCGCCTAAGTGATAAAAATCCTACCGAGTGGTGAGCCTGCCTCCCACTCGGGGGCTTAGCTGCAGTCTAGTACTCGCCTAAGTGATAAAAATCCTATCGATTGGTGAGCCTGCCTCTCACTCGGGGGCTTAGCTGCAGTCCAGTACTCGCCTAAGTGATAAAAATCCTACCGAGTGGTGAGCCTGCCTCTCACTCGGGTGCTTAGCTGCAGTCCAGTACTCGCCTAAGTAATAAAAATCCTACCGAGTGGTGAGTTTGCCTCTCACTCGGGGGCTTAGCTGCAGTCCAGTACTCGCCTAAGTGATAAAAAGTCGTACCAAGTGGTATGGGTCGGTCATGTCCCCCCCTCGGGGCTGCACCGTCAAGAAGAAGGACGAGATTGTGGGAGCAAATCTTCCCGCTCGAGGAATTAGCCGCGGTCCACTACTCGCCTAAAGTTTGAAAAATCCTACCGAGAGGTGAGCAGCCCTCCCACTCGGAGGCTTAGCTGCAGTCCAATACTCGCCTAAGTTTGAAAAATCCTACCGAGTGGTGAGCAGTCCTCTCACTCGGGGGCTTAGCTGCAGTCCAGTACTCGCCTAAGTTTGAAAAATCCTACCGAGTGGTGATCAGTCCTCCCGCTCGAAGGCTTAGCTGCGGTCCAGTACTCGCCTAAGTTCGAAAAATCCTACCGAGTGGTGAGCAGTCCTCCCACTCGGGGGCTTAGCTGTAGTCCAGTACTCGCCTAAGTTTGAAAAATCCTACCGAGTGGTGAGCAGTCCTGCCACTTGGGGGCATAGCTGCAGTCTAGTACTCGCCTAAGTTTGAAAAATCGTACCGAGTGGTGAGCAGTGGTGCGGGTCGGCCACAACCCCCCCTCCCCCGGAGGCTGCACCGTCAAGAAGAAGGATGAGATTATGCGCACTGTCAAAGGCCCATCCAACAGCTCATCCCTTGCTGTTGACAGGAATGTCAAGACCATTGCTGAGTACCTTGCTGATGAATTGATCAATGCTACGCAAGGCGCATCCAACTGGTCGACTGCTGATCCTTCTTCAGAAGTTGCATCAAACGAAGAGAAACCAATCGAAGAGAAGAACGGATTTCACTCGAAGATAAAGCAACATATTCAAAGATAAACCCAAAGGTTCCTAACCGCAGATTAAAGGTACTCGGGTGTCAGGCCCGAAGGAGTTTTAATGATTACAAAATCACTCGGCATTCCGAGGCAAATAAAAGTGGGGCATAATGTTTTTCTGTCACTCGACGGGAGAAGGATTGGCTGGATCGCAGAAGCTGTCAAGATCGATGCTGTCGGCATTGTGGGTAGCTGCCTCGAGGAAGGTATCCATGAAGGTCTGGAAGGAGTGCTTCTTAGTATTATCTACCTTGAGGGCCGCCAGCTTCTCTTCTTTAGCCTCGTTGCAGTGCACTCGAACCAATGACAAGGCGACGTCAGCACCACAGTGAGCAGAGGATTTCTTCCACTCTTGCACTCGATCAGGGATCTGGTTGAGTCGAGTCATCAGCGACTCGAGGCCTTGAGAAAGTTCTGCCTGAGGCCAGAGTTCGGCGTCCACTCGGGTCATCGCAGCCTTCAGCCGAGCCAGATAGTCGACAGCACCGTCCAAGCGTGATTCCAATCGAAGCAAGTTCATCGCAACTTCATCTTTCACGGGACAATTGATGGGGCCGAGACCTGTCTCGACCCGCCCGGTTTCAGCTTCAAACTCCTGGCAAAGTTCTGTTCCATCGCAAAAAACAATGAGTCGATAGTATTGCAACAAATTTCAGTCGACGCAAGTTGTTCCAGGTAGGACTCTAGCTTGCCCGTTTTGGTTCTGAGGCCGCCGACTTCAGTGGTCAGGTTCTCCTTGTCCTTGTTCAGTTGCTCGACTTCCCGATTAGCGTCCGAGATGGCAGTCTTCAACTTCGCGTTCTCCTCCTCCAATTTGCCGACTGAAGCCGACTTCTGGTCCGCAAGCGTCGTCTTCTCACGTGCTTCCTTCTGAGCAGTAGCAAGGTCCAGGTCCTTCTTCTCCAAAGCCTCCTTCATTCTCTCTAAAGAAACAACACTCCTTAGATGAGCCTGAAGTTGGCGATTTTCAGTACGCACATCTGCTTGTGTGAAGTCACTCGGTTCAAAGAGACTGGATGAAAAGCAGTGGAAAGTGCGAACTACTAAGCAGACAAGGAAGTCGAATGGTTACCTCCCATGATGGCCGTCTCTTGTTGAGCAGTCTTGAGATTCTTCTTTGCGAGTTCAAGGTCAAGTTCAACACTGATATGCTTCTTCTTTAACTCGGAAAGTCGAGCTCCAAGATCACAAGACCTCTACAGTCAGCAAGAGTGATATGTCAGTCGACAGAAATAAGAGACAGTGACAGAGAAAAGTTACTCTAAGACTACTGCCGAATCAAATATTCAACAGTAGTCTCGGGGACTACACCCAGTGGGTGCACTTAGCGTGTCCCCACTGGTTCAGATCAATACTCAGCAGGGTCTGCCCAGTGTGAGTTCAAAAAAAGAAGAAGAGAGAGGTACATTCTAAGACCTCAGTCGACTGCTAGCAGTCGACCGTGGTCTCAGGGACTACACCCAGTGGGTGCCCTCGGCGTGCCCCCACTGATCCAGAAAGTTTACTAAGACTCAACTCAAGTGGCGTGGAAGATTTCCCAAACTCTAAGCAAAGAAACATCCCAATGGGTGATCGGATAGAAAACTACATTCGAAAGTTCAGTCGGGGTTTTTGCTGACCTAAACATTAGTCTGAAGGGCAGTACTGGCGTTGTAAGTCACCTGGCTAGCTTCATGCATCACCTTCACCTGCTCCATAACAAGGTTCACCTGGCGAAGAGCTTCCCTAGCGGAACTCGGCGAGTCGTCCGGGGTTTGATACACAACAAAAAGTGATGGCTGCAGGGCAGCCAAAGCAGTTGCTAGGTCAGATGTGTGGGGTTGCACTGGAGCGGTAGGAGTCGATGCGATCGAGCCCGACAGGCGATCAGTCGTTAGCGGGTTGGCGAATGTGATGTTGGTCCGAACCGGCTCTCCGGAACGTTCGACCACCGCCTCAAGCGCCAGCATCGACTGAGGTACTTGAACTTCAAGCCTGCTCCTACCTGAGCTCCCACCCCTCTTCCTCCTCTCCTGTAGAGGCACTTTTTCCTCGTCATCAGGGATCACGACGACCTCTTGCAGAACTATAGAAAAAGGGAAATGTCAGAAAACCCTGCCAATTGATGGTAAACTCAACTTAATGAAGCCTGGTCGAATGGACTTACCAACTCGTGAGGTGGCCTCCTCGTCCCCTGGTGCCTTGTCGATGTCAATGTCGGTGGCAGCAGAGGTGGGACTGGAAAGATACATGATTCGGCTAGTCAGAACAAAAACTCCAGTCGACCTACGTAAACACAAGCGAGACACTTACCCCGAAACGACAGGGACGTCCATCTTGATCCGCGGAAAAGTCTTCCGAGCCTTGGGAGGAGCAACTTTGGGCTGCTTGGCCACCTTCTCCGTCGGCTCCGGGGTCGACGTCCAAGTGCGCTTCTGAGTGTTGGTACTCGGAGCCACGTTCTTCCTGCGCCCGCCAGACGGGTCATGCTGCTGTTTGGATCGACGTTCGGAGCACGACGGCGAGTCGACTTCTTCGTCATCATCCGACTCCTCGCTTTCCTCCTCCTCCTCCTCACCTGGAGACTCCCACTCGCCACTCTCCTCCGCACTGTCCTCTCCCTCCTGGTCCTGCTCCAAAGCATGTTCGCCGTTGGGCATCGAATGCATCTTAGTGAATACCTGCGGGACAAATCAGTCGAGTAAAAGTCAGTCAACATCAAGTATAGTCGGAGCGTAAGCGTGAAGTAGTCGGAACAAAGGGCATACCTTGTCAGGCGGATTATCGTGGACGAAGGGGATGACTCGCCTAGATCCTCTGGGGTTGTTCTGATTGCCTGTGATGCTCCTCAGCCACAAAGCCACGGTCTTGGACGACACTTCTTTTGGATGGACCCGAGCGGTGTCGTCCAGTCTGGAGTACAGCCAGGATGATCGCGAGCCTGAAGAGGCTGGATGCATCGACTGAGGAACACTTCCAGCAGGTCCAGGCCGGTGACACCCTCATTAATAAGTTGGACCACTTTCTCCACCAACATCTTCGTCTCCACGGTCTCAGCAGCAGTTACTTTCAGTGGGGCAAGGGTCTGAACACGGTCGAATGAGAAGTGGGGAAGACCAGTCGACTAACCTGGAGATGCGACGTCCTGGCAGTGGAACCAAGTCGACTGCCAGCCTCTAACGGATTCAGGAAGAGTCATGGCAAGAAAGGCACTCCTATGCCTCTTTTGGATACCTAAACCCCCGCACATCTGAATGACATGGGTTTTCGAGTCACTCGACTTTGCCTTTTTGACCGACTGGGGGCGGATGGTGAAGATATGTTTGAAAAGACCCCAGTGCGGTCGACACCCTAAGAAGTTCTCACACATTGATACGAATGCGGCCAAATATGTGATGGTGTTGGGAGAAAAATGGTGGAGTTGAGCGCCAAAGAAGTTCAGGGATCCTCGGAAGAAAGGATGCGGAGGGAGCGAAAAACACCGGTCAACGTGAGTGGCGAGCAGTACACACTCACCCGGTTGAGGTTGCGGTTCCATCTCCCCCTCCGGTAGCCTTGCCGCTTCCTTGGCGATTAGCCCGAACTCCTCCATCTCAACCAGATCCTCTTGCCGGACCGAAGACCCGATCCAATCGCCCTGGATCCAGCCCGGCGGCAGCCCTGCGCGCGATGACGACCTGCGGTTCTGCTTCTTACCTTTCGCCGCCCCCGCCGCCATCTTTGCGCGCGCTAGCGCCGCCATCTTGTCCTTCACCATGGCGGTAGGGCAGCAGCGTCGAGAGCAGAGGAGCTGGGTGCGGTGGAGAGGCGGAGGAAAAAGAACGAGGAACAGGCGTGCACAGTGCAGGCGCCTCGGCCCTGTCACCTTATAAAGGGTTGCTTCCGAATGACTGACCCGTGGGGCCAGACAATCTTGTCAAATCCCACAACAGTCGCACGCAATGTATGTGGCGAAAAAGACGGTGCGGTAATCGAGGCATCGCTGCTTATCCGGTCCGCCCGTTTCGGCGCCCTCTGTCCCGCGCGCTGCCCCTGTAATTTTGTATCCCGTGAAATCTGGGATACACAGCAGTCAATCGCGCCCAAGATCCCGCACTCTAATACAACACTCGGCACATGATGCCACGAGTTCAGTCGAAAACTCACTGAATGGATCAAGGCGACTGAGTCCACACTGAACTACCGATGTAAGTTTTCAGTCTGGCAGAAAACACTCATGAAGGCGCAAAGCTCAGAACAAGTTCAACTTCAACCTACTTTTCACTCGAACCTTAATCCATTCGGGGGCTACTGATGAGGATATAGACCTGGGGTAGGGTCATAGGCCTGACCTATACGTCCTACCCAAGGTCACTACCCTAGAAGATAAGAGGTCCAAGAGACAACAAGAGACCCCTAGTCGAGGACGTCGAGTGCAATCCACTCGACGGTCACGCCCACTCAGGAGTCCCTCTCCTTACCGTCACTCGACCATCCAGAGAATCACTCGACCTAAGGAAGACCAGAAGTCACTCAGCGCGGCAACAGACAGGCGTTCACTCTGTAGTCTTTAAGGTCATTAACAGCACTTAAGGCTGGCATTACCAGTAACGCCCCCACTTTATGTACATTAAGTCCCTTGAAATGGAGGGCGATGGAGGTCCTGGCGTACTCTATATAAGCCACCGCCTCCTCTAGGACAAGGGTTCGCACCCCCTGTAATATCACACTCATAATCCAATCGACCGCCTCTGGGCACTGAGACGTAGAGCTGTTACTTCCACTGAGAAGGGCCTGAACTCGTAAACCTCGTGTGTACACCTTCACCATAGCTGAGATCTTGCCTCTTCATACCTACCCCCCTTTCTACTGTCAGTCTTAGGACCACGACAGGGCCCTGCCGCCGGGCCTCCCCCGCCCTGCTCCCAACGTCCCTCGTGCTCCTACAGGGGGTCCGCCGTCCTGAGAGCCCCGGTGGCTGCTGTGTCCTGGTTCACCTGCGATCCATGGTCAGTGTAAGCGTGCCCTTGCGGTGTTAGCTGTACCTAGAGGTTGTCGCCGTTAGAGACGTCGACAGGGCTTGGTGGTGGTTCAAAGGAGAGCTCGGCTTCGTGTATGTCCAGCACCCAGCCTGGCGCGGGGGATCAGCTAGGGCATGTCGGCGTTCTGGGAACGGGGGTCCCCAGACTTGCCTGCCTGTGGCCTGCGGTGTGGCTCAAGCAGTGGCCCAGTACGGCCCATCTTCATCAACTCAAGCTCAAGACCCTCGCGAGGGGCCAGACCTCGCGGGGCGGACAACAGGAAGCTTCCTCGGGTGCGGCCTCGTCAGGAAGGC
The DNA here is from genome assembly GCF_018294505.1 of Triticum aestivum. NCBI lineage: Eukaryota > Viridiplantae > Streptophyta > Magnoliopsida > Poales > Poaceae > Triticum > Triticum aestivum. The sequence continues at coordinate 677,566,242 of NC_057798.1, read as the reverse complement.
TCGTGAGGAGGCGGAGAGATCAAGGCAGGGGTACCTTGCGAGGTGCCCATGACGCAAGCCATGATGACCCAAGCCAGGCGGGTGCCGGCCTGCGCAGTGTCCTTGTTTCCTCTTTGGTGCAAAAGGGGAAGCACAGGCCAAGGCATCATGCAAAGGCTACCATTTCGATGCAACAAGACCAAGACCAGAAGAGCGGCAGGAGGGAGGTCACTGTGGAGCCCAAGACAGCGTCATCGTCAGAGTCTTTGGCACGCGAGGACCAACTTTAGTCAGGATAAGTGTACTAGATGTTTCCCTTCAAAATGGCCAATTGTTGGCGCCCTTCCCGCTCAATATTTGGGGAAGAGGACCAGGGCCTCCCTCTATATATAGGGCTAGCCACCAAATGATAGGGAGCTTGGATTCAGTTCATCCACACCACCACAAGAACATCCCTCGCGAGGCTGGTCTTTCCTTGTATTGTTCATCATCAGCCCCTAAGGCAATCCACCACACCACACACTGTAGTAGGGTATTACACCACAATGGTGGCCTGAACCAGTATAAACCCCATGTCCCTTGTGTGTTCATCTTTTCTAGCTTAGATTCCTTGCAAAGCGGTGGGACGTGAGTTGGTAGAGGAGAGATCTCCGCGCGCACCCCGGAGTTCGAACCTCAAGGGTCTGCCGGAAGCCGAATCCGACATTTGGCACGCCAGGTAGGGGTGCGCCAGAATCCTTCTTCCACCGCCTCGCGCTCCGTCGCCTCGTCGTTCTCATGTCCGGCGACCCGACGGCCAACGCCGACCGCTGGGCGGCGTGGCCCGCCCACGCCGTGCCGCCTGCCCAGGGCGACCTCAACCTCGTGCCCCATAAAGCTCGCGCTCCGCAGGGCGCTGCGGGGCACGGGCGACGCGGTCAAGCTCCGCCTACCCTCACACCACGGCAGGTGCGGTCAGCAGCAAGGGCCTCAAGCCACGCCGCGACCACAGCGCCGCACACCCGACGGGAGCCGCGAACTCAAGGGCCGCGCTCACGGTAGCCCGAGAACTGCTACGGTGCAGGCTGCTGGTGGGCGGCCATGAGGTGCTGTTAGAGCGAGTGGCTGAGCTCCTGGGCGCCGCCGCCTCGGGAGCTCCTCCCTTCTGCGTCCAGCTGCCACCCTAGATCCAGGGCGGGCTGTATGGAGGCCCCATATGCACCCGCGCAACTCTGAGCGGATTCCAAGGCATCTTCAATGCCAACCTGGCCGTCAGCACCGGACGACAAGCAGTACCGACTCCGCCCCCGACCGGTGAGGAAGCGCACGCTGCAGCATACGGCCTCGGCGGGCCACCGCGCTGCCATCCCCAAGACAGCGCTTCAAGTAGGACTGCATGGCATATGGGGCACTACGGCGAGGCGCTCAGGACGGTGGCACCATAAGCCTATGTGCCCCACATGGTGGATCAAGGGAGCGCGCTGGAAGAAGACCATGGCTTGTTCCCTGGGCCAGGCTGGGGAGAAGAGACGCCAGAAGCTGAGCTCTTTCGGGAGCCCCAAGAGAGCCTCGACAACCGCGCTGGTGGCAGCAACTATCGGGTACCGCTAATTCCTCAGGAGCAAGCTTATGCTAACCATGGGTCACAAGAGGTACAGGTCGCCGCAGCAGATGGCTAACCCAATGCTGCAGCCTCCTACCCCTCAGGAGAAGGGCACCGGGGGCTGCAAGAGAGGGGCCGGGATCCGGGCTCACCCCCGCGGCGCCCGGAGCAAGGTGTTCTCAGGAGGTAGGCCCTCTGCCGGGGAGGTGCCTCAGGGCCTGCCCCCGGCAGAGGACCCATGGTCGTCGGGGGAACCGCTGGTGACCGCTCTACCCCATTAGCGTCGTCCTTGGTCTCCGATCACCGTCGATGGCGCTAGAGTGTGGCGCAAGGCGGGGCCCTCGTCTGGTGATATGAAGCAAGGCATGTACCTATGAAGAAGGCCCAGTGCCTGTGAAGCTCGCCACCCGTGACACTCTCATGTAATAATGAGTGGGGCTGTACATGCCCCGGAGTCTCCGGAGAGCCGCCCTCGGGCCTTGGGGGCTCCCACCCACGCCCAGTAGCAGCACTTAGCTCCGCGCTGGTGATAAGACATTGAAGACTAGACTAGGTGTCGGACGCGGCTTTTGCCTTTTGCTGTTTTCTCTGTTGTCAAGTTTCTTTGATTTGAATTTCAGTTGGATTTGAGCTTGAGACTTGCGTGTGTTCGGGGAAGGGGTGTTTAGTCTCGTTCGAGCAATCTCTCGTGTTCTGGTTTCGGCTTTGCATCCAAAAGTTAGCGTCAACTGCCTCCCCTCGCGAGTCGGGCCGGGCCAAGCACGTCTACAATTCGGACCGCTGTCGTCGCACCCTCTCCGGAGGTTCTCATCGCGGGATCAATGGGTTCACCTAGAAGACACTCAAGGCACTGCGGCCCCCGCAGGCTCGCTCGGGACCCATCTGGGTCAAAGGTAAACAAGTCAGCTGACCCATTACAGGGCCAGTGGCTCGGCGTAAGCATACATGCGGCATTGTGTCTAAAAATATACCAACTGCAAACCTTTACACGAGGGGCTTCCCCTCCCAAAATGCTCTTACAATCTTCAGGGCCGAGCCCGAACTCTTTCTGCGCAGGGTAAACAGCGGAGGTGACACGCGATCAATCAGACAAATCGCCCAACGCATCTTCATGAGCGCTTCCGGAGGCATCGCTGGCGTCACTGGCGTCTCTATCACCCACGCCATCACCATCATCAGCGTCATTCTCATTCACAACGCCGCCTTCATAAGCGGCCACGACCATGCTGTCGTCACCAGAGGCGAAGGCCCTGACGATGACGTCCACGTTGTCCTCCACCCACTGCGCCAGATCGCCCCGGATGGCTATGGGCACCGGTGCGATGGCGGCATCAAAGTCGAAGTGGGGGTCCCTGTCCTGAAGATAACTGAAGACGTGGGAAAAAGCACGTCCAAGCAGGGCTCGGCTCGTCTCCTCAACGAGCATGTTGGCCCTGTCAGAGCGGGTCTCCAGCTACGTCACCAGGTTTGTGAAGTACTGGAGGTTGCCAGCGTAGTTGATTACACGAGGCTCCGCAACGGCCGCCTCGCAGATGTTGCCCAGGGCCGCGTTGGCCCTTTCCCTGAGCGTTTGGAGCATGGGGCCATGCTCATGCTCCAAAGTATACCGCTGGCGGAGCTCGTCCTCATTCCGCCGTGCAACGGCCTCAGCGCCATCAACCCTCTGTTGCAGAAGAAGCAGCTCGGCACGGGAAGAAGCCAGCTCCACGTGCGCTGCGCCAAGGGCGACTGCGGAGGCGTCCGCACGCTGCGTCACTTCAGTCAGCCTGGTCCTGAGAGCAGCGATCCTGCCCTCAGCTTCGGCCCTGATCAGCCCCAACCTCCTTTCGTACTCGCGCTCAAGACTCAAGCGAGCTTCTGCCACGCGGCGGTCGACCTCTTCTTGGACATGGGCCTCTCTGGCGCCAACTTCATCCTCCGCCTGGGTCACCAGGCGCTCCCTCGTCTCCAACCGCTCGAGGTCGAGATTGCGCTCGGCGGCCTCTAGCACCAGCACCTCCTCACGCCTCAATACAAGAAATATGTCAACTAGTGACCTTCTGTCAGTGACCCTGGAAGAATTGTTCATAGATCTATGACCATTTGAGACCAATTGGTCAAAAGCTGTTCGGGGGGCTCCAAACCCTAAACCATTGCGACCATTTTGGTCACAAAGGTCATAATTTCCTTAGACGAAATGGTCATAAAGCAAATAGTGCTGTTCCGCTGCCTTAATTCTAGTTGTTAACGACCAATATAGATGGTCATAGCCTTGTAGATTGTGGTGGGTTGTGATGACTAGGCGCCATCTCATCAGTTTTGCCTATGTGTCATGTCCATGTGTCAATTTTTGCCCTAGGTTGTGAAGCAACCTATATTTCTGTTATTCCAAAAATTCCCAAATAATTCTCATAAATTGTTTGGATCATATCTTCATCAAATATGTCAAAAACCTTCCTTGCCTAGTTCAAAAATAACTCAACAATATTCATTTTCCTATTCTGTTCAAAGCAGCACTTTGTGAAGGAAGTGTTATTTATATATTCTTGATTTCCCTAAAAAATTGTGATGACATTCTTCTTAGTATATGATCATCCTCAGCCAAAACTCACGCCCATTGGCCATGTGCATTTCCCATACCGCTAATCAAACACTTGGCTGCTAATTCATGTTTGAGCATAGTTCGGTCTCCTCATGAGAATCTTATGTTATAGTTTTCTTCCTAGCTCCTACCTGAGGAGTGCCCAACCCACTAGACATGACTAGGCCGCCCAGAACACATGGCAACGCCATGGTCATGCGGTGACCACGCGGCGGCATGCGAGCGTATGCGCTCTAGAGTTGGGGCCCTCGGGCACCGTCCAAACCTCGATGTCTCGCCATCAAACCATGTATTTCTAATTAAATAGATACGTATTTACCTAGAAATGATTTTTGGAAAAAATAAAGAGCGAACTATGAGGCACCTGCAGTTCAAATTTGACCCGCTTCCAACTGAATCGACGGGAATTTGTCTTTTTCACCAGAGGTGGATGAAAACTTTTGACACCCAACCATTGTGTCAGTTGTGCATTATATATGGCCTAGTATTTTATAAAATTTATTAGGTCCAATTTTGCAAGAAATATATGGTAGGTCCTTCACAAAAAAACTCATTTTGGGCACTCGAAAAAATGGAAAATGAATTTTTCGTCCAAAGAAAATGAAAAGTTCCTTAGGCAACATTGTTTTTCATTCCAAGATGCACCCTTGTGCATGATATGAGGTCATTTGAACAAACTATGCCATGAATGTGGCCATAAGATTGATCATTTGGCTTGAAAGCCATGAATCTTCACACATGATAGCTCATTTCTGAGAAGACTTTTTAAAAATAATTACCGTATTACAAGCTTATTATTTTTCCTGGAAACTAGGCCACACATAATGACACAATGCGGAGGTTTTCCAAATTTTGATTTTTTTTAATTTTTTATGCCCGTTTCAAAATGCGGTCAAAACGCCGGGCTTGACCGTTCCTAGCTAGTGGTTGAATCTTGGAATTTTTTTGGTGTTTCTCTGATTAAATAGATACTTATTTACCTACAAATGATTTTTGGAAAAAATAAAGAGCAAACTATGAGGTAGCTACAGTTCAAATTTGACCCGTTTCTAACTGAATCAGCGGGAATTTGTCTTTTTCACCAGAGGTGGATCAAAACATTTAACACCCAACCATTTTCTCAATTGTGCATTATATATGGCCTAGTATTTTATAAAATTGATTAGGTCCAATTATGCAACAAATATATGTTAGGTCCTTCACAAAAAAACTCATTTTGGGCACTCGGAAAAATGGAAAATGAAATTTTCATCCAAAGAAAATGAAAAGTTCCTTAGGCAACATTGTTTGTCATTCCAAGATGCACCCTTGTGCACGATATGAGGTCATTTGAACAAACTATGCCATGAATGTGGCCATAAGATTGATCATTTGGCTTGAAAGCCATGAATCTTCACACATGATAGCTCATTTCTGAGAACACTTTTTTAAAATAATTATAGTATTACAAGTTTATTATTTTTCCTGGAAACTAGGTCACATATAATGAAACAATGCGTAGGTTTTCAAATTTTTTGATTTTTTTGAATTTTTTATTCCAGTTTCAAAATGCGGTCAAAACACCGGGCTTGACCGTTCCTAGCTAGTGGTTGAATCTTGGAATTTTTTGGTGTTTCTCTGATTAAATAGATACTTATGTACCTGGAAATTATTTTTCCAAAAAATAAAGAGCAAACTATGAGGTAGCTACAATTCAAATTTTACCCGCTTACAACTGAATCAGCAGGAATTTGTCTTTTTAACCAAAGGTGGATCAAAACTTTTGACACCCAACCATTTTGTCCATTGTGCATTATATATGGCCTAGTATTTTATAAAATTGATTAGGTCCAATTTTGTAACAAATATATGGTAGGTCCTTCACAAAAAAACTCATTTTGGGCACTCGAAAAAATGGAAAATGAATTTTTCTTCCAAAGAAAATGAAAAGTTCCTTAGGCAACATTGTTTGTCACTCCAAGATGCACCCGTGTGCACGATATGAGGTCATTTGAACAAACTATGCCATGAATGTGGCCATAAGATTGATCATTTGGCTTGAAAGCCATGAATGTTCACACATGATAGCTCATTTCTGAGACCACTTTTTTAAAATAATTACCGTATTACAAGTTTATTATTTTTCCTGGAAACTAGGCCACACATGATGACACAATGCGTAGGTTTTCCAATTTTTTAATTTTTTTTAATTTTTTATGCCCGTTTCAAAATGCAGTCAAAACACCGGGCTTGACCGTTCCTAGCTAGTGGTTGAATCTGGGATTTTTTGGTGTTTCTCTGATTAAATAGATACTTATGTACCTATAAATGATTTTTGGAAAAAATAGAGAGCAAACTACGAGGTAACTACAGTTCAAATTTGACCCTCTTCCAACTGAATCAGCGGGAATTTCTCTTCTTCACCAGAGGTGGATCAAAACTTTTGACACCCAACCATTTTGTCGATTGTGCATTATATATGGCCTAGTATTTTATAAAATTGATTAGGTCCAATTTTGCAACAATTATTTGGTAGGTACTTCACAAAAAAACTCATTTCGGGCACTCGGAAAATGGAAAATGGTTTTTTCGTCCAAAGAAAATGAAAAATCCCTTAGGCAACATTGTTTGCCATTCCAATATGCCATGAATGTGGCCATACGATTGATCATTTGGGTTGAATGCGATGAATCTAACTGAAAAACGAGTTCGGTATGCTCATAATCTCAAGTTGGCCTCTACATATGAGTTGTAAAGCATGTTCTAAGGTTTCCGTAGAGTACTTATTTGCTTTGTTTGGATGTATGGTTTGAGAGCAGCCGTCTATTTAGTTTTCTGTCCAGAAATATAGTATAGTTTTTAAAAGCAACCAATTGATGATAAGACTTGGTGAGGCTGATGCGCGTAGCTACTTTCAGTACCTTATTAACAGTGTTGAGGACAAGCTAAATCCTGTATCAGGGTCCCGTTCTTGTAAACATTATGTAAAGCTAAAATTCTTCCGTGTCTTGCTCTTTTGCTGGTGCCACTATACATGTTAGATTGCTAGATGTACTTGTTTCTATCTCAAATTACTTGGGTGTCATTCATATGTACATAAGATAAGTGTAAAAAGATCTTTTATATAAATTCTGTTGGCTAACTTTCCATCTCAAATTACTTTTTTCCATCTCATGTGCATTTAGTTTTTATTTTAAAAATATTCGTGTAATATTTCTTATATCAGTGACATACTTTTTGTTCTCTTTTGAATGCCCAAATGTTTTGCATCAGCCTGTCATTGCTAAGGAAGAAGCAGTACTTGAAGAAGCAGACTACATGTTTTCTTGTTGTGAAGCTCTAGATAGTTCTATTTATTCTTTCCTGTTCTAGAGTATTTCAGCAGCTGAATGCTTGAATATGTAATGATGTAGGTTGCTTGGATTTGTATAAAATACGGATGTGATGGAAATTTGTAGAATGTGAGTTTTGAGATATTTTTGTAATATTCAGCTAATTGGTGGTGATTCATATTGTTATTCAAACTAGTTTGAAATTGTTCGTTAAGTGGGCTGGAATTGGACCTTAAAGAGGCCAAGGATCAAATTATATTGGACAAATATTTTGGGTAAAAAATGAAACAAAAATAAATGAATGTGGAAAGGCCAAGACCCAGGAAAGAAAAAGCCTGAAAAACATTGGGCTGAACTTATTTGGTTAAACATAATTTTGCAGAAAAAAAAGATAAAAAGGCTGAAATGTTGGGCCTGGCCCATGTGGCTGACTAAAATTAATAGAAAAAAATATATAAAAAGGCTGAATTGTTGGGCTCGGCCCATGTAAAACACCAAACTGGACTGGGCTGATTCTTATCCACGTCAGCTTGCCACGCTGGATCCTACGTGGTCTAGGGAGGCTGCTAGTGACCAAAATTTTGGTCGAAGAACCAACGACCTTTTACAGAAGGTCGTTAATTTCAGTTTACGACCGCCAGCTTTTGACCTTCTGTTTTTGGTCACAAAAAGGTCGCAAATGGAAAACTATGACCTTTCAGCGGCCAATAGTGAGGGTCACAAGTTGACATATTTCTTGTAGTGCCTCTGGAGCTCCGCCTCGTCATCGGGTGCCCCCTTCAGCAACACAAGGGCCGCCTGGCGCAGCTCCACTTGCCGCTCCAGAGAGTTGCTCCAGGCCTGGAGCTCCCACGCACGCTCCTCTGTAGCCTTGCGTCGTCGGTCTGCTTCCTGGGCCTCCTCGACGGCTTGGGAGCAGGCCTCCCGCAAGGCCACCAGCGACGCCTCAGCCTTCGTGTTTTCAAGATCACGCTGGTGACGCACAAGGCTAACGGCCACCTTCAGCTTGCGCCTCTCATCAGCGAGGCGCAGGCCTTCGGTCTCGAGGCGTGCATCCTCGCCAGCAAGCTCTACCACGAGCTGATCCACCGCGTCCACCTCCTTCTGAAGGAACTCTCGACGAAGGGTGCTGCGCTCCGGAGCGCGCCTAAGCACGTCTTCCATGTCGTCCTCCACCCCTGGCGCAAGCGGAGGGGCATGAGGCGGCATGCCCCCTCTCGGAAGGGGGCTGGGGCTGGCGCCCTCGTGATCGCCGGGCATGACCCGCCAGGGACCCAGCCTGGCGTTGGTTTGTCCCCCAAGGAGGAACTCAAGATCGACCTCAGCCAGTCGCTGTCCATGACTAAGGGAGGAGCTCGGGGCAGGCTGGTTGTGCCCCAGGAGAGCTCGCGAAGGAGGGGCATGAGGCGCGCAGGATAAAGATGCCCCGCAGGACGGTCCACTTCTCCAACTAGCCCCACGGCAAGGGCGGTACTCGAGCTCAGGGCGCTAAAAATCGGCGTTGAAGGTGAAGCTTGAGGGGATGGCTCCCCAGCCGTCTCCGTGAACTCGGCAGGAAGGGCCCTGAAAAGCTATGATCAGTTGAAGCAACAGAAAAGTAAGGGTCTGAGAAAGAAGAGGACTTACTTGTCGATGGCGAAGTACTTCCTACACTTCAACGGGCAGCAGGGGCGATCATTGCCACCTGAGGCCTCCTTCCTCTTGCGGAGGGCCACGAAGTCTACGCGGAACCGGACTAAACGCCTAGCGCAAGGGTTGGTCCGCGGCGTGGAGGAGGCGTCGAGGTGATCAATGCCAAGGGAACCGGCATGGGGGACGCCGCCAGGCGCCGCCTCATGAGGGGCGGCCGGGGCCTCAGGAGCCCCGGCCTCAGGAGCCGCACGCTGCAACTCCTCGCCTGCCACCGCTCCAGAATGGGCTTCGGGGGATGCCACCCCCGGGGGACCATGCGGCATCGGCATCTGCATAACAGCCCGCTCAGCTCCTGGCGGTCCTCGTCTCCCAGCTCCATCACCTGAGGCAGGACCGCCGTGGGCAACCGAAAGAGCAACCACAGCAACTGGGTTCTCGCGGGGCCCTATGAGGCCGACTCGGCGCAGCCCCATTCACCGAAGGTGGGCATCTGCTTCACAAAATCGGCCTTACCCGAGCAAAGATACAAGAGGGCAGCCCCGTGCCGAAGGCTGCCTGGGGAAGGATCGCCAGTCAGGACCCTGAGCACGTCCTCAGCGCTTCGGGCGCCAAATCTTCCTCCTGGAGCCTCATGCGGTCTTCATGCCCCACAAAGGCCCACATTCGGCGGGAATGGCGCTGGAGAGGAGCAATGCGACATTGAAGGAACTCCTTCACCACCTTGGGCGCCGTCACATCGAGCGCCCTCAAACTCTGGAAGCGATGCCAGACAAAGGTGAGTCGGGGGCTCATGAGCATCTCATGACCCCAGCCAGAGTTGGGGACAGCGGGCGAGGTTGGGTGTGAGAGCAGGGGGCTGGGCACCCCGACATCCACATACAGCCACCGCTCTCGGAACCCGGTCGTAGGAGGAGGAAGGCTGAAATTGATCCCCGAAGCAGCCGTCTCTGGCACGGCGAGAAAGCTCACACACCCCGAGCATTGAGCGGGGTCACTCAGGCGCAAAGAGAAGAAGTGGCGCAGGAGGGCAACGGAAGGAGGAATGCCCATCATGGCCTCGCAAACAAAGGCAAAAACAGCAAGGAGAGTAATGGACTCAGGACCCAAATGCATCATGTGGATCTGATAATGGGAGAGCACAACATTGAAGAAAGCAGAAAAGGGGGGAACCAGACCCGCCCACAGGGCATCGGCGAAGAATCGGACCTCCGTGACGACCCTATCAAAGGAGGCGTGGGACACAGGCCAGACCGTCGTCCTCCCGCACTCATTGAAGATGGAGGCAAGAGCAGAGTGGACCTTGTCCAAGGCTTCGGGGTTGAGTATGATTGACTGATCGACAGCAGGAGCTGCTGCCGGAGGCGAGCGGGGCGAAGGCGCGGGCTTCTTCCCCTTTCCTTCTTCGTTGGCGCCATGATGATGGGAAGGGGGGAGAGTCCGAGTTGGATTGGAGGCGGAGGTTGGAGCTCAAGGAAGAAGGAAGGACAGGGGATGCGCGAACGGCGAAAGGGGAATGACTGTGTGCAACCATGGATCCGCCTAGCTGGGCGCATAATGAGGGGCGTGGGGAAACGGAGACGCCCACGTCCAATCAACTGCCATGAAGCACCCAAGGCCGCAGGCTGTTGGGGCCCGTGGTGCTTCGCACTTGCCCCTTCGCTTCTCTGCTAAGCCAAGTCCGGGCGCGCCTTGGGCCCGGGGGCTACTGTCAGTGTTCTGGGAATGGGGGTCCCCAGACTTGCCTGCCTGCAGCCTGCGGCGTGGCTCAAGCAGTGGCCCAGTACGGCCCATCTTCATTAACTCAAGGTCAAGACCCTCACGAGGGGCCAGGCCTTGCAGGGCAGACGATAGGAAGCTTCCTCATGTGCGGCCTCGTCAGGAAGGCTCGCGGGAGGCGGAGAGATCAAGGCAGGGGTACCTCGCGAGGTGCCCATGACGCAAGCCATGATGACCCAAGCCAGGCGGGCGCCAGCCTGTGCAGTGTCCTTGTTTCCTCTTTGGTGCAAAGGGGGCAAGCACAGGCCAAGGCAGCAGGCAAAGGCTACCATTTCGGTGCAACAAGACCAAGACCAGCAGAGCGGCAGGATGGAGGTCACCATGGAGCCCAAGAAGGCGTCATCATCAGAGTCTTTGGCAGGCGAGGACCAACTTTAGTCAGGATAAGTGTACTAGATGTTCCCCTTCAAAATGGCCAATTGTTGGCGCCCTTCTCGCTCAATATTTGGGGAAGAGGACCAGGGCCTCCCTCTATATATAGGGCTAGCCACCAAAGGATAGGGAGCTTGGATTTAGTTCATCCACACCACCACAAGAACATCCCTCGCGAGGTTGTTCTTTCCTTGTATTGTTCATTATCAGCCCCTGAGGCAATCCACCACACCACACACTGGAGTAGGGTATTACACCACAATGGTGGCCTGAACCAGTATAAACCCCGTGTCCCTTGTGTGTTCATCTTTTCTAGCTTAGATTCCTTGCAAAGCGGTGGGACGTGAGTTGGTAGAGGAGAGATTTCCGTGCGCACACCAGAGTTCGAAGCTCAAGGGTCTGCCGGAACCCGAAATCTGACATGGCCCTCTCCTTGCGTGCGCCTTGGGTCCATCGCGATGGCGACGTAGGCTTCTGGGTTGTTCGTGCCAGAAGCGCCGCCCGGCTGCCTCACGTTCCCGCCTACTTCTGTCACCCTCTGGTCCTGTTGGCCAGGGACCGGTGCGCCGATGCGGCCCCTAGCGACGTCGCCTGGAGCAGCCCCGTGCCAAGGGGGCGCGTTCGGGGTAGCGCGGGCCGCTGCGCGGGGCCGGTCAGCATCGAAAGGCTCCCCAGGTCCCCTGGGAGGGGGCACGCGATTGTGTCAGGGTTGAGCGCGCGTCCCCACCACTACCTGGGATGTGGGTAGAGTGCAGAATGGCGCCGCCCCCTGCACGCCACATCCAGTAGCTTGGCGAGTCGTTCTAGCAGGGTGTTGCGGCCGCCCTCCAGCAACCTGCATCGCAAGAGCTCCTGAACCTGTCACGCCCAATATGCAACCCTATCCAAAAGGAACTCGAAGGTCCCACCAAGGATAGACCCGCATATTGAAACGCTTTTGCAAGGTGGATATCATTACATCAACATTACATAATAGATGGGGATACATACAAGAGGCATACAATGCCACACGAATACAACATCACAATACATCAGAGCATCATCCGACTACGGATGAAACACAAACAGAAACTCAAACGTCATCCACCCTGCTAGCCCAGGCTGCCGACCTAGAACCTATCCCCTGATCGAAGAAGCAGAAGAAGAACTCAACGCAAAGCAAGCATCACTCTTGCGTCATGATCATCGCACAATCTGTACCTGCAACTGTTGTTGTAGTAATCTGTGAGCCACGAGGACTCAGCAATCCCATTACCATGGGTATCAAGACTAGCAAAGCTTAATGGGAAAGGAAGGGGTAAAGTGGTGAGGCTGCAGCAGTGACTAAGCATATATGGTGGCTAACATACGCAAATAAGAGCGAGAAGAGAGCAAGCAGAACGGTCGTGAAACTAGCAATGATCAAGAAGTGGTCCTGAACTCCTACTTACGTCAAACATAACCCAGAAACCGTGTTCACTTCCCGGACTCCGCCGAAAAGAGACCATCACGGCTACACACGCGGTTGATGCATTTTAATTCGTATCTGGTGTCAAGTTATCTAAAACCAGACATTAACAAATTCCCATCTGCCTATAACCGCAGGCACGACTTTCGAAAGATTATACCCTGCAGGGGTGTCCCAACTTAGCCCATGATAAGCTCTCGCGATCAACGAAGGATATACCTTCTCCCAGGAAGACCCGATCAGACTCGGAATCCTGGTTTACAAGACATTTTGACAATGGTAAAACAAGACCAGCAAAACCTCCCGCTGTGCCGACAAATCCCGATAGGAGCTGCACATATCTCGTTCTCAGGGCACATCGGATGAGCCAGACGTCGGGTTGGCATAGACCCTGATTGCCCAGGGGGCGCCGGACATCGCTCAGTTTGGACCAACACTTAGACAAGCACTGGCCCGGGGGGTAAAATAAAGATGACCCTCGAGAGCGCGACTCCCAAGGGAAAAAGGGCTAGGTGAGGCAAATGGTAAAACCAAGGTTGGGCCTTGCTGGAGGAGTTTTATTCAAAGCGAACTGTCAAGGGGGTCCCATAAATCACCCGACCGTGTAAGGAATGCAAAATTCGGGAACACAACACCGGTATGACGGAAACTAGGGCGGCAAGAGTGGAACAAAACACCAGGCATAAGGCCGAGTCTTCCACCCTTTACCAAGTATATAGATGCATTAATAATATAAGAGATATTGTGATATCCCAACCAAAATCCTGTCCACTATGGAGCAATCTTCAACTTCACCTGCAACTAGCAACGCTATAAGAGAGCTAAGCAAAGCGGTAACATAGCCAAACAACGCTTTGCATAGGAAAGTTGTCAAAAGTTAGAGGTTCATAGCAATTTGGGATGGCTTGATAAACAGGTGATAGGTAGCGCAGCATAGCGATAGAACGAAGCAACTAGCATAGCAATGATAGTAGTGAGATCCAGGGTAGCGGTCATCTTGCCTGAAATCCCGCAAGGAAGAAGAACGAGTCCATGAAGAAGATGAAGCCACGAAGACGAACCAAGCATAGACGAACAAATCCTCACGATCGCAACGAAACAGGAACTAACAAGAAGAAGCACACAACAAAGTAAAAACACCACACATGAACATGCCATGATGCACAAACACGTATGATGCATGGCAAGGCTACATGAAGCTACTCATGGCAAGAGATGATGCAAACAAGAGCAACACATCAAGACAAGTTTAAATGAGGCCGGGAACAACATATAACAATTCCGGTAAGTCCTCATATGCATATTTCGAAATTGGTCCAGAACTGAATAAACCTTATGTTCAAGTTGTTAAACAGCAAGTTAAGATGCACAAAGATGATCTACATGAGATTCTAGTCAAGTTACATATAAAGTTCATTTAGTTCGGAGCTACGGCCTAGAAGATATGAGCAAAACAAGTTAAACATGGCATTGATGCAAAATGCATACAAACATCAAGCAAACACCTCTAACCAAGGATGCAACATGGTAATATGAATCTACATGCAATTCTAAGCAAGTTTCATATAGAGCACACTCAAAACGGAGCAACGGTTCCACACATGCACTCTATACAAGTTTAAAGGACAAGCTGTCCAAAACAGCAACTAGGCATCTTGCAAGCATCAAAATAACATGCTACAGCATCTCAACATGAAAACAAAAGGCAGGGGCATGATGTACAGGTAAAGCATAACAAAACATGAACACTGAGCTATCTCCAGAAATCACTAGAACATCCTCAAACACACATGGCAAGATTGCAAGTAAACAATTCAGACTTTGCAGAAAATAACCTCAGGTTGCAATGTTTAGAGCTATCAAACAACATGTTACAGGAACTTATCATGGCAAACAAAGGCATGGAATGAATCTACTAAATGCATAGATCAAAAGTCCCTTACTGACCATGAGCCAAAAAGGATCAGAAGATATGATGGCACCCATGTAAACATAGCAAGTTATATTACAGATTCAAACATGGCAGAAACAGAATTATGAAGGCATGTAGATGAGCTTGTGCAACTCACTACAGAGCAATATATAGCATGGCAAGGCAACCAACAGTAAGAAGACACATTTGTGAAGTTAAGCATGGCAAGAGCAAGGTCATAGGGTGCATGGAACACTAGCGAAACACATGGCAACAACTGAACTTAATGTTAACAGGCTGATAGCAACATAATGAAGCAACTTTAGAGCAAGATATGAACAAGTTACAGCAGGCTATAATTGAAACCAGGGGCATGGATGGATAGAGCATGACATGTAGAATAAAACATATTTAGTGATCATCTCCAGATTATGCATAGAATGACTAGTAGCAGCAGGTTTACATAGCATCACGAAATAATAGATTCAGCCTAGCAAAACAGCAACAACGAGTACCCTACTTAACAAGCTCGATTCACTCACCACAAGTCATTGCATGACAAGATAAGCATAGCATCAGCACGAAGACATGTTTGTGAAACAAACCAAGGCAAGAACAAGTTCATAGCATGCAAGGATCAACTACAACAACCTTGGCAAAATTGAATAACATGTAAACAATCTGCCAGGAAACATTTTGAAGCAAAAGTAAAGCACGAAACTGACATGCTAGACTACTCCATAATTGCAAACAAGGGCATGAATGGATAGACAATAACCACATGTTCAAAACACCCTTACTGAAGTATCTCAAAATATGCATGGATCTCTCTGTAGCATCAAGTTTACATGGCATCAAAATAACAGCAGAACAGGGACTAAAATCAGAATATCACGAAGCCTAGTTTGCATGCTTGTGCTAGTCACCACATTGAACACAAAAATACATGGTAAGCACCTCTGTAAAGAAGACATGGCATAGTTCAAAACACATGTAAACATCAACCTCATAGGATGCACACATCAATCATGGCAAAAATAACAAAAGAGCTCGCTCTGTTAACAGACAGCAGATAACATCATGAAGCACTCTTGCAACGATGATTCGGGCATTAAGATGAGCACAAATGAACATGATGCAATGGAATAAAATGATGTACTCGTTGAGACGAACAATTTGACATATTACACGCACGAAACGGAGCTACGGATGCAGAGATACGATGCGATGAACATGGCATGATAATTACTGCAGATTCGGGGACTTAGGCAAATTCTCACCCCGCAAAAAGTCAACGGGCACGGGAACCGAGGCTCGCTAGAGTTGGACTCGGGGATGGCCGGAGAAGATGAATCCGGGCCGGATCTCGCCGGATCCGGTCGGATCCCGGCGAGGGGAGGCGGAGGAGGCGACGGGGAGGCGACGGGGAGGTGACGAGGGCGGCGCGGAGGCGGAGGCCGGGGCACGGGAGAGCACAGGGGGCCGGCGGCGAGCTCGAGCTCGGGCTCGGGCGCCCATGGCCTGCGGCGGCGAGGCAGCCGCCCGAGGCGGGGTCAGGCGCTGGCGGCGCGAGGCGCCCGGGGCGGCGGCGAAGTCGGGCGATGGGGCGGCGAGCGGCGCGTCGGCAGGGCGGCGAGGAGACGGCCGGCGGCGGGATACCGCGGCGGCGACGGGCGGCGGACGGGCACGGGGACCCGAGCTGCGGCGGCGGGGCGCTCGGGCCCGCGGGGCGCGGCGGCGAGCGGGGCGACGGGCCGCGGGGGACGGCGTTGGGCCTGCGGGCCGGCGGCGGTGCGCGGGTGGCCGAGGTGGCCACGTGGCGGACGGGGATTGGTCGGAGGGCGGCGGCGGACATGTCCAGCTGCGGCCGGACGTGTCCGGTGGCGCGGAGAGGAATGGATCTAGGGTTTCGGGGGTTTGGACTGCGAAATTTTCGGGGGGAGGGGCATATATAGGCATAGGGAGCTAGGAGAGTCCAAATGAGGAGCGGTTTTCGGCCACGTGATCGTGATCGAACGACCGAGAGCATGGAGGGGAGTTAGATGGGTTTTGGGCCACTTTGGAAGGGTGTTGGGCTGCAAAGAGAAAGGGGGGTTTCGGGCTACGCGGTTAACCGTTGGAGTATCAAACGACCTCCAAATGGCACGAAACTTGACATGCGGTCTACCGGTGCTATACCAAGGCCGCTTGGCAAACCTCGGGCCATTCCGAGAAAGTTTAACACCCACTCACAACAGGAGACAAAAGGGGAACGCCGGAGGACATAGGAGCGCCGGATTGCAAAACGGACAACGGGGAAAATGCTCGGATGTGTGAGACGAACACATATGCAAAATGAAATGCACATGATGACATGATAAAATGCAACACGCAAGCAAATGACATGGCAATGACGACGAATAAATGGCAGACACCTGGCGCATCGAATCCGGGGCGTTACAGTAGAGTGCAGAATGGCATTGCCCCCCTGCACGACGCATCCAGTAGCTTGGCGAGTCGTTCCAGCAGGGTGTTGCGGCCGCCCTCCAGCAACCTACATCGCAAGAGCTCCCGAGCCACGATGAACACTGCCCACATGTTTGCTTTCTCCCTGCGAGAGTGCGGGGCGGTTGTTGCAGTGTAGTTCGTGGATCGCGCGGCTGCACGGCTGCGGCGTGGAGCCAGTGGAGAGGGTTGCGCCGCGCGCCCCCTGCGGTCGGCCGGCCCTGACGGGACGCGGGTCGCGAGAAGGGCAGAGTGGAGGTCTTCTTCGCTGGTGGGTGCCGCCGCGGAGGTCTGGACGACCCAGTGCTAGACGTGCGCCCTCGGCGTGTCGGCCATGGTGTTGGTGGACCAGCGGAGGACTGGTCGACGGAAGAGAAGATCCGACCCACCCCTACCTGGCACGCCAAAATGTTTGATTTTGGGATCCGGCAACCCATGAGAGGTTCGAACTCTGGGGTGCGTGCGGAGATCTCAACCTGCCCATCCTGCCTACTCGCGCGTGTCAAGCTCACAGAGACACAAAGACACAGCGATTTATACTGGTTCGGGTCACCGTTGTGGTGTAATACCCTAATCCAATGTGTTGTGGTGGATTGCCTCGAGGGGCTTTGGATGAACTAGTACAAGGATGCACAAGCCTCAGGAGGTGAGGTTTTCTTGAGCTGGTGTGGTGCTCGGGATGGAATGGATCTCTCCCTTGCTATGGTGGTGGCTATGTTCTATATATAGTGGTCTTGGTCCTCTTCCCAAATATGAGCGGGAAGGGATTCCACAACGGTGGGATTTGAAAGAGGACAAGTAGTACAGTCTATCCTGACAAAAGTAGTCTTCCCCTGTGAAAAGCCTCTGGTCCTGACGTTGCGGTGGGCTTGGTGATGACCTTTGTCCTGTCGTCCTGGCGGTCTTGGTCGTGTTGCACCAGAATGGAAACCTTTGGATGATTCCTTGGGACCATGCGCCTGCGGCTTGCCTCCCTTGCACCTAAGAGGAAACCTGCTCTCTGCGCCCGCCTGGACTTGGTCGTCATGGCACGTCAGCTGAGCCTCATGAGGTAGCTGCATAGAACTCTCTGCCCTTGAGGAGCCCTCCTAAGGAGGCCAACTCCTTTGGGGGTCTTGGCGTCGTCCCCCTCGTGAGGCTTGGCCCCTCGCGAGGGTCTTGCGATGTTGGTGCTGAAGCTGGGCCGTACCAGGCCGTCAATGGAGCTACATGGTGGGCCGCAGGCACACAGGGCTGGATACCCCCATATCCAGGACGCTGACAGCCATGACCAGGTGGATCTATCAAGATGAAGTTTTTTGCTAAGTACCGTACAAACAGGTTTCACAGATTACAATTATTATTTCAAATTAGTGGCAGTTCAGAAAAATAAAATAAATCAAGACATAAAACCAGTGCAGGGGAGTTCATAAGCTCTAATGAGATCCCTTTTCAAGGAAAAAGGGTCCGCTGGCATTGAAGGCAAGGGTAAAACTGTTACCACACAAGTTTATACTATTTCCAGATCAACGGGTGCCTAGGGTTGAAGATGAACGACGAACTACGAAGAACACAAGAAGCTCAGAAACCCTAATGCAGATCTGGGGTACGGGAGAGCGAGTACTTACAGATGCAGATTAGCTGCGGACCAGCACTGTCGTTCTCTGGTTTGTTCACGGTGATGCAACGGCCAAGGACGAGGACGACGGTGTGCTTCACGACAGCGGCGAAGCTAAAGCACAGGAGATTCGCGAGAGGAGGAAGACGAAGGAAAGAGGGGAGAATGAGAAGAGGCCGTTCGTAACTATTTATAAGGAGAAGGCTAATAAGTGGGCGCGAAAAATGAGTAGGCCAAGACATGGTTATCCAGCTACTCGGGCGCCTCGATTCTCAGGATGGTTATTAAGATAAAGATCCGTTGAGATATTTTGGATATTGTGTGAATTAATGGCACGTGACGTCATGGCGGGTTATCCCAAATCCAGAACATGACGTCACGGCGGGTTATGGATTCTCGCACAAATAAAGAATGGAAGATTCTTTCTAAGTATTGAAGATTGACATGAACCACTTCAAATCAATCTGGGGCCTAATGTTGGGGATATAACTATTAGGTATGACTCACCCAGGAGACCGGGTTATACCTATGAGGATTCTTGATATGAAGCCCGCGGAGATATTAAAGATGGCAGTTTACGAGCAAGGGCCCAAGGCCCAAAGGTGACTTAAGGCCCGTAGGGATAAACCGCCATATATGTAAGACATGTATTATAAGGCATGTAAAGATAGTCACCGAGCCGGACACGTTGTCTATGAGCTGGTCGGGACTCCGTGAGCCGCTAGGCGTCAACCTGTGTATATAAAGGGACGACCTGGCGACGGTTCAGGACAACAAATAACAGATCGAAAGCTAGGTCAAGCGGATTCGCTCCCCGGTAATCGAGACATAAACAATCCCACCTATAACTAGATTAGGCCTTTACCTTCACCGCAAGGGGCCGAACCAGTATAAACTCATGTGTCCTTTGTCCCGTTTAACCCCTTTAAGCTAACCTAGTTGCGATGGCTCTATGACTAAGTCCTTTCACAAGGACATCTGTCGTGACTATTCCACGACACCCGTAGCGATGCTTAAGTCTGTCTGAATCATGTTAGAAATTGCTGCATTTTATGATTATGAAATTTGGTAGATGGATGTCAAAACTGTATTCCTGAATGGATTTCTTGAAGAAGAGTTGTATATGATGCAACCAGAAGGTGTTGTCGATCCAAAGGTTGCTAACAAAATATGCAAGCTCCAGCGATCCATTTATGGACTGGTGCTTTGATAGTGTGATCAAAGCATATGGTTTTATACAGACTTTTGGAGAAGCCTGTATTTACAAGAAAGTGAGTGGGAGCTCTGTAGCATTTTTAATATTATTTGTGGATGACATATTTTTGATTGGAAATGATATAGAATTTCTGGATAGCATAAATGGATACTTGAATAAGAGTTTTTCAATGAAAGACCTCGGTGAAGCTGCTTACATATTGGGCATCAAGATCTATATAGATAGATCAAGACGCTTGATAAGATTTTTCAATGAGTAAATACCTTGACAATTTTTTGAAAGAGTTCAAAATGGACCAGTCAAAGAAGGAGTTCTTCTCTGTATTACAAGGTGTAAAGTTGAGTAAGACTCAAAGACCGACCATGGTAGAAGATAGAGAGAGAATGAAAGTCATTCCCTATGCCACAGTCATAGGTTCTATAAAGTATGTTGTGCTGTGTACCAGACCTATTGTGTACCTTGCCATGACTTTGGCAAGGGGGTACAATAGTGATCTAAGAGTATATCATTGGATATCGATCAAAATTATCCTTAGTGAGGACTAAGGAAATGTTTCTCGGTGATGGGGGTGATAAAGAGTTTGTCATAAAGAGTTACATCGATACAAACTTTTATCCAAATGACTCTAAATCTCAATCTGGATACATATTGAAAGTGTGAGCAATTAGCTAGAGTAGCTCTATGCAGAGCATTGTAGACATAGAATATTTGCAAAATACATACGGCTCTGATTGTGACAGACCCGTTGACTAAACTTTTCTCACAAGCAAAACATGATCACACCTTAGTACTCTTTGGGTGCTAATCACATAGCGATGTGAACTAGATTATTGAATCTAGTAAACCCTTAGGGTGTTGGTCACATGGCGATGTGAACTATGGGTGTTAATCACATACAGATGTCAACTATTGGTGTTAAATCACATGGCAATGTGAACTAGATTATTGACACTAGTGCAAGTGGGAGACTGTAGAAAATATGCCCTAGAGGCAACAATAAAGTTATTATTTATTTCCTTATTTCATGATAAATGTTTATTATTCATGCTAGAATTGTATTAACCGGAAACTTAGTACATGTGTGAATACATAGACAAAACATAGTGTCCCTAGTATGCCTCTACTTGACTAGCTCATTAATCAAAGATGGTTATGTTTCCTAACCATAGACATGTGTTGTCATTTGATGAACGGGGTCACATCATTAGGAGAATGGTGTGATGGACAAGACCCATCCATTAGCTTAGCATCATGATCATTACAGTTTCATTGCTACTACTTTCTTCATGACTTATACATGTTCCTCGGACTATGAGATTATGCAACTCCCGAATACCGGAGGAACACTTTGTGTGCTACCAAACATCACAACGTAAAATGATGATTATAAAGGTGCTCTACAGGTGTCTCCAAAGGTGTTTGTTGGGTTGGCATAGATCAAGATTAGGATTTGTCACTCCGTGTTTCGGAAAGGTATCTCTGGGCCCTCTCGGTAATGCTCATCACTATAAGCCTTGCAAGCATTGTAACTAATGAGTTAGTTGCGGGATGAAGTATTACGGAACGAGTAAATATACTTGCTGGTAACAAGATTGAACTAGGTATGATGATACCGACGATCGAATCTCGGCAAGTAACATACCGATGACAGAGGGAACAATGTATGTTCTTATGTGGTTTGACCGATAAAGGTCTTCCTAGAATATGTAGGAACCAATATGAGCATCCATGTTCCGCTATTGATTATTGACCGAAGACGTGTCTCCGTCATGTCTACATAGTTCTCGAACCCGTAGGGTCCGCATGCTTAACGTTCGATGATGATTGGTATTATGAGTTTATGTGATTTGATGTACCGAAGGTTGTTCGGAGTCCTGGATATGATCACGGACATGACGAGGAGTCTCAAAATGGTTGAGACATAAGGATTGATATATTGGACGACTATATTCTGACTCCAGAAGTGTTCCGGAGAAGTTTAGAATAAAACCGAAGTCATCCACAAATGGACGGCAACACCGCGGACAATGAGCCTAGCACGACCCATCCAACCATAGGCATCAAATGTTTGGCTGAGTTCAAACGTTTCAAACACAAACACGGACAAAATTCATACTAAAGAAATGAAATTTGTTAAAATTTAATATATATACTCCCTCCATTTTTATTTACTCTGCATATTAGAGTTGACTGAAGTCAAACTTCGTAAAGTTTGATCAAATTTGTAGAAAACAATATAAACATTTATCATAATAAATCTATACGATGTGAAAGTACATTCAATAATAAATCTAATGTTGTTGATTTGTTATTTTATATCTTAATATTTTTGTTTATAAACTTGGTCAAAGTTTGTAAAGCTTGATTTTGATCAAAGCTAATATGCGAACTAAATAAAAACTGAGGGAGTACCAACAAACGGGCAAAATTTAACAAGTTAAAACTAATTTAAATCTAAACTAAACAAAACAAGGTATTGATGACCTCTTAGGCATGGCCGCGTTGGCCACAGGGACCTCTGTTCTTTTACATGCAGTCACCTGAGCCGCCATCCTCGCCGTCGTTGGAGTCATGATTGTTGTCGTCTTTCCGGTGGAGGAAAGCCCGTCAGGTGTCGTCGCAACATTGTGTGGCTGCCGCAACATGCTCGTGGCACGACCGCTTGGTTGCCTCCGCTTTGCGGCAATGGTTGGCCGTGGACTTTGCCTTGCACTATCCATCTTTGCCTTGGAGCCAGGGGAAGCGTTCGGACTCAGCCAGCCCCATTTGGAGGAGCGAGTTGCTGAGCTGGTGCTGATGGCGAGCGGAGGTATGTTGGTGCTCCTAGAACGATCCAGGGCCCATTTCACTGCGAGGACCTGGCCGCCATGACGTCCGACTTTGCGAGTGCCTTGCGCGCTGCGTTGTGCCACTCTTGGAGGTCTGCCTCCGCAAGACATTTGTTGGCCACCGAGGAGGACATGCCGCAACCACTTACATAGTAGTGCAGGTGTGGGGGCATCTTGGAGGACATAGGGGAGGCGCCACTCATTGCCCAACTGCCAACACGGCAGGACGGCTGCGCCTGCTCCTTGTTAGTACAAGCCAAGGTAGAATAATATCCTACGCTATCCTAGCTTTCCTAATAATCACGATACTCAACATCCCCCCGCAGTCACAACGGTAGCGACCCAGACAGTAAGACTAGAGAATAATCCGAAGGTAAGCCAACGGACACCCCCTCCCCCCACAGTCGTAACGGTCGATGCATCGCAGAGTCGTGGCTAGAGTGGAAACCGACGAGGTTGCTCAAGCAAAGCGGTAGCCCTTTGTGTCGTTTGTCGATGTAGCCGAGAGCGTAGGTGGTGCAGCCGTAGTCGAGGTAGCCGTGCGAAGAACGTCGTGGTCGGTGTCGAGGTAATCATCGTGGAGCTGCGAAAGAAGAGCAGCGGTGGCGGCGGCCTAAGGAGGAGGAGGCGGCGGTGCTCGAAGTAAGCGATAATGAACCCGACATCATGACGAAGACCGGCGCGGACGGTGATGTTCCCGCCCCAAGGCAGGCGGCGGCGACGCATACCACAGGGAAGTCAATGCGTGTGGACGGCGGTGGACCACGTGCTGCAGCTTTACGGCCTGGAGGGGCGACGCAACAGCGGCGAGCAGGTCGGGGCGACGGCGGGGAAGACCTCAGGGCGGTTGCAGGGGCGCGTGACATGCTCGCTATGGCCCGACGAGGCAACGCAGCGGCAACATGAGGGTCGGTGCAGCATCAGGGACGGCCTGAAGCAGACGGCCTCGGTGCGGCGGTTGACCGCGCACTAGTAGAAACAGGCCATTTGTCCCGGTTGGTGAGGGCCTTTTGTCCCAGTTCTTGAACCGGGACTAAAGGATCGTTACTAATGCCTCCTCCCTTTAGTCCCGTTCTAACACGAACCGGGACAGATGGGCCTCCATGTGGCCGGTGTGCCGAGCCCAGGCAGGAGGGCCTTTGGTCCTGGTTGGTGGCACCAACCGGGACCAAAAGGCATCCACGCTTCAGCATTTCAGTGGCTGGGGTTTTTGTTTTTTTTTTAAACGGGGGGGGGGGGTTGGGGGTTTTGGGGGTTAATTTAGGTGTTTCATATATTGTGTTAGCTAGCTAATTAATAGAGAGAAGTGTCCTCTCTTATGTCCGTGCTTGGTCGACGCTACGTACTGTACATAGAGAGGCCCTCGACTCGCTAGCTAGTAAGAAAATGAAGGGAACTATTAAGTACAGAAGTTCGTCGTGCATACCGAGAGAAGTGATCGACCGACCTCTCCTTCTCCAAGAGATTGGTCGAACAACAAGTTTCCGTATTACCGATCCGACGCTACTGGCTACATACATATACAATATGTAAGATCTCTTACAATCCCCTAGCAATTGAAATCAACTTCCACATGGTATTCTTCGGCTTTATTGATGACGTGGTCAAGAAAGAATCCCGCCAATTCCTCTTGAATTGCTTTCATGCGATCTTGTTCTAGGAGTTCATTCCGCATCTGCCACGTCTAATTTGAAGAAGGGGGTTAATACATATATGAATGAAACTCAACAGAAATGATGGTGTAATAAAATGAAATTGTGAATATTATTTCTTACGCACTTCATATTGTCTTTTAGAGTAGCCCCGCTTATTTTTCAAAGTCGCGTTGTAGATGAACTCGCACACATAGTATCCACAGAAATTATTCCCTTCTTCCTGTCACAAGCACTTTACGAGAAATAGAGGTCAATCAAACTGATAATGAAGCATTATAAATGGCATTGATGAAAGTACAGCAATAGAATCAACGGGAGATGCGCGCAACTAGCTAGCTAGTAGTACTTACTTTCGGGTATAAATATCGCAGCTCCTTCGGCAGTCCCGGAACTTCTGCGGTGAACTGTTTCCAAACCCTGCAAGACAAAGAAAATAATTATTATTACTTGAGATATCAGGAAATGAACAAAAATTTGCCGATATGTTGCGATAATGATCGATTGAACTTACTTGTTGAGCAAATTAGTCATGTCCGCATAGGTTTCGGGATCTTTTCGTCTCGAGTCTAAGACGGTTACTACTCCCCGCTCAAGCTTAATCTCCAGAAGAACATAGTGGAAGCTGCACACGCATGCATAACTCATCAATTACATTACTATAACCTCGCTCGAGTAATAAGGGAAACCGAATATGCACACGACAGTAACACTCACTTGAAGTTGTAAGGAAAGAGTATTAAATCTTTGTTTTGATTTTTGATCAACGATTGTAGCAAGTTGGCCTCGGCCTCTTCGGCGTGCTTTTTAACCTGAATTTCATCTATGATATTTGTGTTAATGAACCCAATATCATAATTTCTTGTTTTTTGCACTCGACGATCTTCAATCTGCATAATATAGTGAGGATAATTAATTATAAATACATGCAATGAAAGAGCCGAGCTATATCTAGAGACTTAATGATAGAAATAGTACTTACAGACAGTAGCAAAAGACCATTAATTTATCGAGGGCCTTTTGATTGAAGAACTCGAAGAACTCCTCAAATGGAACATTCAATAGATCAGTTCCAAAAAGGTCATTCTCCTCTTTAATATTCAGATACAAAGCATTCGTCCCCCCAGACTCTCTACAGGTTTTCATGTACCAATTATGGAATCTTCACATCATCGTTGTTAGAGATTTTTCATCTTTGATGAGAGGCTTCCCGTACTTGTATCTGTGTTCATCCACCTCCAAGAAATCAGGAAGTTGATCATCAGGCAGGTAATCTGCAAGATTGCCATAACCGACCACCGTCCTCGGAGCATTAGCGATGATGTCGCCGCTAGACACATTGAGCGGGGGGCACGATTGCTTTGCTTGTTCGCCGAGCTGGGCAATTTTTTTTCCCAGCTGCTCGTTCTTTTAACCTTTTATCACTGACAGTACTTCCCGACCGCTCCACTTCGAGATATGTCTATTCAGTGATGCGCTCATAGTTGGTTCTCAGCGGAGACTTTGGTGGTTTCCTCAGGGCATCGATAGTGCGCTTTGCTTTCACTAGATCTACCTTCTCCTCCGGAGGTGGATGTCTCTTTGCTTTCAACCCTTCAAAGAAGTCGTCCACTTCAGCCTGCACGATCTTCGTGTTTTCCTCCTTGGTCTGCTCGTATGGTAACTTCTCTAGAGGCTTGAGAGAAGGACCTTATCTGTATTGCCTCCCGCCTCTGCTGGCTGTACTGCTAGACGCCAGAGCAGACGGAGCGGCTGCGGCATCTGTCTTCTTTCGTGCTTGCTTACGAGACGGAGGAGAAGGACTACGACGCGCCGGAGCAGCCGGGGCGGCGGCGGGTCTCTTCCGCCCTTGCTGGCGAGGCGGAGAAGGAGGAGGCTGCTGGCTGCTCGGGCGCGCCAGCGCAGGCGGAGAAGGAGGCGGAGTGCCGCCACGCGCCAGAGAAGGAGGCCGAGTGCCCTGATCGTCACTCGCCGGAGGAGGAGGCGGTGGAGGAGGCGGAGTGCCCTGACTCGCCGGAGGAGGAGGAGGAGGCGTCCAGTTCGGAAGCTTGATGAACTCCTTCCGCCAAAGGCATGGAGTCTTCAGAGCAGAACCCAGTCGAGTCTCCCCTTCACCAGTAGGGTGGTCAAGCTGGAGGTCCTCAAATCCCTCCGTTATTTCGTCCACCGTCACCCTAGCATATCCTTATGGAATCGAACAACAGTGAAAAGTTGCGCCGGCTTCAGAAGGTCGAACTTGGCCGACAGCCGCCTTGACTTTTAAGTTCTGCCATTGCATCATAAGGTGGCAATTTTGAGCCTCCGTGATAAAATCCACGGGGTAGCTAGCAGGAGCCGTCAAGACATGCTCCGGCTGAAGCAGCTCGGTGGAAGCCACGCTGCTTCTCCGCTGAGATGGCGGGGAAGCTTCGGCAGGTCGTTTGCTGCGATCTGCTTCACGTTCCTCTAGCCCTTGTACCCTTTCGTGCAGCGCCTGCAGTTGGCTCTGTTCCAGTTTATTCCTCCTCTCGTGGGTTTTATAACCCCCTGCGTCCGGAAAACCAACCTTCCACAGAATGGAGCCTGGCGTGCCTCGTGTCCGTCCAGGGTGCTCATGATTCCCGAGGGCCATTGTGAGCTCGTCCTTCTCCCTGTCTGGAATGAACGTCCCTTGCTGCGCTGCATCGATATAGTGACGAAGCCTGTTGACTGGTGTTTTTAGTTGCTCGTCCGTCCAATGGCACTTCCCTGATACAAGGTCCAAGGTTCCGCCGGCCCCAAAGAACCAAGTCCGGCAATGGTCTGGCTAGTTCATTGTCTCTGGTTCGATCCCTTTATCAAGCAGATCATTCTCAGCCTTGGACCACTTAGGCCGGGCTTTGAGGTATCCACCTGACCCCGTGCGATGGTGAAACTTCTTCTTCGCAGCATTTTGCTTGTTTGTCACCGACATCTTCTTACTATTTTCCGATGTCATGTGGGCCACAAATGCGGGCCAGTGATCTCTGATCTTCTCATATTTGCCGATGAACTTTGGTGTCTCTTCTTTGTCGACAAACTTTTTCAGCTCTTTCCTCCACCTCCTGAATAGGTCTGCCATCTTCTTAAGAGCACAAGACTTGATTAATTGCTCTTTAACTGGCTTCTCCGAATCCTCCTCTAGCGGTAGGGTGAAATTTGCCTTCAGCTCAGTCCAAAGATCATCTTTCTGCATATCATTGACATAAGACACCTGAGGGTCTTCCTCCTTAGGCTTATACCATTGGTGGATGCTGATCGGGATCTTGTCCCTAACAAGAACCCCGCACTGAGCAGCAAATGCGTTCTTTGTCCGGATGGGTTCAATCGGTTCGCCGTCGCGTGCGATTGCTGTGATCTCAAACCTTTCATCCGAGCTCGACTTTTTCTTTGGGCCTCGTCTCCTTACCGAAGTTGTGCTCGATCCGGAGGGCTAGAAAAAAGAAGAAAGACGAGAGTTAATTAATATGTGTACATATACCAAAACAATGAATGCATCAATTAGCTAGTCAGCACACAGGCTTAACTAATATATATACCTGGCCAGACTCGGTTCGGTCACCGGAGCCGTCATCACGGTCTCCTTCTTGCACCTTCATTGGGTCACCGGAGCCATCCTCATGGTCTCCTTCTTGCACCGGCATTGGGTCAAAGGAGCCATCATAATTGCCTGCTTCTTCACCCTGTCCTTCCAGACCATCGGTGTCGTTCAGAAACGATAAGACGGCATCACTTCCATGTGCGATTATCTCCTCCAACATCACTTCTGTTGCTTCGTCTCGGGGGGTGTCCATAGTTTCTACAAATATTTACAACATGGCAATTATTATTCAAACATGACAGATATGGATATATTAGTGGCAAACGTAGAACTAGCTAGATAATCACAGTAAGGAATCATATTAATTAGTGGCCTCGACGCTGCTTCTCTAGGGTTTGGGGTGGCCTCGATAATGCTTCAAGGGTTTGGGGTGGCCTCGACACAACGCTTCAAGGGTTTGGGGTGGCCTCGACGACAACACTCTTTTAACATGGTAAATTTGGGTGGCCTCGAGAGAGTTTGTCGGGTAGGGGCGCGGCGGGAGGGGGTAGGAGACCAACATCGTTTTTTTCTCTAGGGTTTGGGTGTCCTCGAGAGTTTTGGTCGAGCGAGAGGGCCGAGGGGGGTGCTGCCATGGTATAAGTTATCACGGTCGAGAGGGGGTATATATATCGATCGCCCCTCATGTCGAAGTTATCCGGGAGGGGTTATATCGACAATGACGCGACATACATATAGATGGGAAAATAACATTATCGGGGAGGGGGTATATCGACCCCCCCCCCCTCGTGTTGAACTTGTCAGGAGGGGTATATGGACGACGACAGACCCGATAAAACATAAGAAAACGAAGAAGAAATAAAAAGAGGAGAAGAAGAAAGGAATAGAGGAGAAGATCGAAGAAAAAAAGAAGAAAAAAAGAGGAGAAGAAGAAAGGAATAGAGGAGAAGAAGAAAAAATAGAAAATTTCTATTTTTTCTTCTTCTCCTCTATTCCTTTCTTCTTCTCCTCTTCCTTTTCTTCTTTTTTCTTCTTCTTATTTATTTCTCCTCTTCTTCATCTTCTTATTTCCTTTTTCCTCTCATTCTTTTTCTTATTCTTCCTTCTTAAAAATACATGAAGTAGCATTGCTTGTTTTTTTTTAAATAATGTTCAAATAGAAATTTTAGAAAAAAAGTAAAGGTTTTGCCTAATTCATTGTTCATATGAATATTATCGGGGAGGGGGTATATCGACCCCCCCCCACGTGTTGAAGTTATCGGGAAGGGGTATATCGACCCCGGCCCCCTCGTGTTGAAGTTATCGGGAGGGGGTATATCGACCCCCCCCCACGTGTTGAAGTTATCGGGAGGGGTATATCGACCCCCCTCGTGTTGAAGTTATCGGGAGGGGGTATATCGACCCCCCCCCCCCGTGTGTTGAAGTTATCAGGAGTTTATATCAACACGACATACGTACATGAAAATAATATTATCGGGGAGGAGGTATATCGACCCCCACGTCCTTCTTAATATCACTTAGCAACTTTTGCAACAATAGGGAGGGGTGCTCCCGTAGTCTAAACTCCGTCTATGCACGATAGAAAATTCTGAAAAAATACATCTATGATCCCTCGACGTCCCCGCCTCTCTCATAAACAAAAAAATTGTGAATAAAAAAACATCATGTTCTATGAACAAAAAAACATCATATTTCATCCACATCCGTGCATACATCATATATGTGATCATCTATGAAAAAACATCGTATTCTATAAAAAAAATCATCACATATATATGAACAAAAACAACTATGATAACAAGCATATATATCATCATATATATAAAAATATATGAAAAAAAACAAGCATATATATGAAAAAAAATGCTAGGGAGGGCGCCGGCAGGACCAAGGTGAGGAGGACCGCGGGGTCGGCGGCGAGGATGGCGACGGGGCAGTGGGCGCGTGCTCGGGGTAGGGGGCGACGTCGACGAAGGGCGAGGCAGGGCGACGGCGACAACGTACGGGGGCGGTCCGGGGCGGCGCGCGTCAGGGCAGGGGCACGGGCGACGATGATGGCGGGCCGGGACGGCGCGCGTCGGGGCAGGTGCACGGGCGACGGCGACAACGAGGGCGGGCCGGGGCGGCGCGCGTCGGGGCAGGGGCGTGGGTGACGGCGGCGACAGGCACGGGCGACGGCGACGGTGACGACGGGCACGGGCGATGGCGACAGCAACGGCGGGGGCGGCGGGCGGCGTCGGGGCAGCCTAGCGGCGTTGGCGTCGTCGGGGCGGCAATTGCAAGATGAGAGTGAAATTTTCCCAAGTGTGAACTTATATAGAAAAGTCTTTAGTCCCGGTTCGTGGCACCAACCGGAACTAATACACCCTTTAGTCCCGGTTGGTGCCACCAACCTGGACCAAAGGCCTCTTTTCAGCAGCCCAAAGGGCGGGAAGCGGCGATCTTTGGTCCCGGTTGGTGGCACGAACTGGGACTAAAGGGGGGGCATTGGTCCTAGTTGGTGCCACGAACCAGGACCAAAGGGTGGCATTGGTCCCGGTTCGTGGCACCAACCGGGACCAATGGCCTTGCACAACGGCGTGGTGCTGGGAGTTTAGTCCCACCTCGCTAGTTGAGAGCGCCCCGCACCTGTTTATAAGCTCCGCTGCCTCTTCCCACTCGAACTCCTCTGAACTGCAGGCCTATGGGCCTAATCTGACACTGCTTTGCCTGTGGGCCTGTTGGGCCTTCTGTGGGCCTGAATCCTGGCTCATGGTAGGGTTTCTAGTCGTATTCAGGCCTGGAGGCCCAGTAGGAGGCACTTTTTTTGTTTTTTTGTTTTCTTTACTTATTTTTGCTATTTTTCTTTTTTTCCAGTTTTTTGTTTTGTTTTTTGCATTACTTATTTTCTTTTGTTTTTTCTTTATTTTTTAATTCTTTTTGCTTTTAGTTTTAGGAAAATTATAAAGTTTCTGTTAGTGCCATTAGTTTTCAAATTTGAAAACACTTTTTTGTTTTTTTGTTTTCTTTCTTGCTTTATTTATTTTATTTTGTTTCTACTTACAACAAAATACTTATTGTTGCTATTTTTAATTTTTTCCCATTTTTTGTTTTGTTTTCTGCATTATTTATTTTCTTTTGTTTTTGCTTTATTTTTAATTCTTTTTTGCTTTTAGTTTTAGAAAAATTATAAACTTTCTGTTAGTGCCATTAGTTTTCAAATTTGAAAACACTTTTTTTGTTTTTTTGTTTTCTTTGTTGCTTTATTTATTTTATTTTGTTTCTACTTACAACAAAATACTTATTGTTGCTATTTTTATTTTGTTTCCAGTTTTTTTGTTTTGTTTTCTGCATTATTTATTTTCTTTTGTTTTTTGCTTTATTTTTAATTCTTTTTGCTTTT
The DNA here is from genome assembly GCF_018294505.1 of Triticum aestivum. Taxonomy (NCBI): domain Eukaryota; kingdom Viridiplantae; phylum Streptophyta; class Magnoliopsida; order Poales; family Poaceae; genus Triticum; species Triticum aestivum. The sequence goes on along the minus strand of NC_057798.1, from coordinate 677,534,953 downwards.
AGGTCAGCAAAATTATAAACTTTCTGTTAGTGCCATTAGTTTTCAAATTTGAATAGTTAAAATTTGAATTCTTTGAAATTTGTGTGAATCACAAGTTTGTGATTAACTTTACTAAAAAATGAACATAGATGCGCCTATAGAGAAAATTCAACCTAAATTCATAATAAATTTCTATGAATTTCAGAGAAATTCACTATGAATTTAGGTCAAATTCCCTGTATAGGGGCATCTATTTTGACTTTGAGAGGAGCTCAACAAGGCAGAGAGGGACGAGCTTATAAACCGGTGTGAGCGCCCTTCGGTTGGCGAGGTGGGACTAAACTCTGAGTGCAACAAGGACCAACCCATTAGCCCCGGTTTGTGGCACAAACCGGGACTAATGGTCATGGGCCAGGGGCGAGGCACATTGGGCCCGGTTCGTGCGTGGAACCGGGACCAAAAGGTCCAGACGAACCGGGACCAATGGCCCACGTGGCTGCCCTCTTGAGAGTGTTCTTGGTGAGAACATAGTTGACAAGGAGAGAACCGGGATTAATGGTATTACGAGGGCCAAACCATAAGACATTAAAGCATTTCAAATGAACTCTGAAAAAGTTGAAAGTTGGCATGGTATCATAATTTCACCCACATAGCATGTGCATGTACAAAATGGACAATGGTATCATACTCGTCTATTACAAAGTTGGCATGGTATCATCATAATAGTTGCGGGAGAAAGTCTTCACTTTTTCTTCGCTTGTGTCATTTTCTTATTGCGCCGTAACCATGGATAATCTTCATCATTTATCAGGATGTTGGGGTCAGCCTTGACTTTGAAGGGAGGAATTTCAGGAAACTTTTCATAATCTTCATACATGTCTATCTTGCCCTCCACTCCCACGATGTCCCTTTTTCCTGAAAGAACTATGTGGCGCTTTGGCTCATCGTATGATGTATTCGCTTCCTTATCTTTTCTTTTTCTTGGTCTGGTAGACATGCCCTTCACATAGATAACCTGTGCCACATCATTGGCTAGGATGAACGGTTCATCAGTGTACCCAAGATTTTTCAGATCCACTGTTGTCATTCCGTATTGTGGGTCTACCTATACCCCGCCTCCTGACAGATTGACCCATTTGCACTTAAACAAAGGTTCCTTAAAATCATGTCCGTAGTCAAGTTCCCATATGTCCACTATGTAACCATAATATGTGTCCTTTCCCCTCTCGGTTGTTGCATCAAAGCGGACACCGCTGTTTTGGTTGGTGCTCTTTTGATCTTGGTCAATCGTGTAAAATGTATTCCCATTTATCTCGTATCCTTTCCAAATCGTAACAGTCGAAGATGGTCCCCTGGATAACAAGTACAGCTCATCACAAATAGTGTTGTCACCTCTGAGACGTGTTTCCAACCAACTGCTGAAAGTCCTGATGTGTTCACATGTAATCCAGTCGTCGCACTGCTCCGGGTGTTTGGAGCGCAGACTGTTCTTGTGTTCATCAACATACGGGGTCACCCAGGTAAAGTTCTGTAGAACTATGTAGTGTGCTTGAGACCAAGAATATCCGTCCCTGCATATTATTGAGTCCCTTCCAAGCGTGCCTTTTCCAGTCAGTCTCCCCTCATACCGCGATTTAGGAAGACCTATCTTCTTAAGGCCAGGAATGAAGTCAACACAAAACCCGATGACATCCTCTGTTTGATGGCGCATGGAGATGCTTCCTTCTAGCCTAGCGCGGTTACGGACATATTTCTTTAGGACTCCCATGAACCTCTCAAAGGGGAACATATTGTGTAGAAAGACAGGCCCCAGAATGACAATCTCATCAACTAGATGAACTAGGACGTGCGTCATGATATTGAAGAAGGATGGTGGGAACACCAGCTCGAAACTGACAAGACATTGCGCCACATCACTCCTTAGCCTTGGTATGATTTCTGGATCGATCACCTTCTGAGAGATTGCATTGAGGAATGCACATAGCTTCACAATGGCTAATCGGACATTTTCCGGTAGAAGCCCCCTCAATGCAACCGGAAGCAGTTGCTTCATAATCACGTGGCAGCCATGAGACTTTAGGTTCTGGAACTTTTTCTCTAGCATATTTATTATTCCCTTTATATTCGACGAGAAGCCAGTCGGGACCTTCATACTAAGCAGGCATTCAAAGAAGATTTCTTTCTCTTCTTTCGTAAGAGCGTAGCTGGCAGGACCTTCATACTGCTTTGGAGGCATGCCGTCTTTTTCGTGCAAACGTTGCAGGTCCTCCCGTGCCTTAGGTGTATCTTTTGTCTGTCCATACACGCCCAAGAAGCCTAGCAGGTTCACGCAAAGGTTCTTCGTCACATGCATCACGTTGATTAAAGAGCGGACCTCTAGGTCTTTCCAGTAGGGTAGGTCCCAAAATATAGATTTCTTCTTCCACATGGTTGCGTGTCCCTTAGCGTCATTCGAAACAGCTAGTGCGTCGGGACCCTTTCCAAAGATTACGTATAAATCATTGACCATAGCAAGTATGTGATCACCGGTACGCATGGCGGGCTTCTTCCGGTGATCTGCCTCGCCTTTGAAATGCTTGCCTTTCTTTCGACATTGATGGTTGGTCGGAAGAAATCGACGATGGCCCAGGTACACATTCTTCCTGCAGCTTACCAGATATATACTATCGGTGTCAAGTAAACAGTGTGTGCATGTGTGGTATCCCTTGTTTGTCTGTCCTGAAAGGTTACTGAGAGCGGGCCAATCGTTGATGGTCATGAACAGCAACGCCTTTAGGTCAAATTCCTCCTGTTTGTGCTCATCCCACGTACGTACACCATTTCCATTCCACAGCTGTAAAAGTTCTTCAACTAATGGCCTTAGGTACACATCAATGTCGTTGCCGGGTTTCTTAGGGCCTTTGATGAGAACTGGCATCGTAATGAACTTCCGCTTCATGCACATCCAAGGAGGAAGGTTATATATAAGGTGTTGTGATTGCTGCTCTGCTCCCCGAAAGGATTAATGCCATCCGCGCTTAAAGTAAACCATACGTTCCTTGGGTCACTTGAAAACTCATCCCAGTACTTTCTCTCGATTTTTCTCCACTGCGACCCGTCAGTGGGTGCTCTCAACTTCCCGTCTTTCTTACGGTCCTCACTGTGCCATCGCATCAACTTGGCATGCTCTCCGTTTCTGAACAGATGTTTCAACCGTGGTATTATAGGAGCATACCACATCACCTTCGCGGGAACCCTCTTCCTGGGGGGCTCGTCGTCAACATCACCAGGGTCATCTCGTCTGATCTTATACCGTAATGCACCGCATACCGGGCATGCGTTCAGATCCTTGTTCGCACCGCGGTAGAGGATGCAGTCATTAGGGCATGCATGTATCTTCTGCACCTCCAATCCTAGAGGGCATACGACCTTCTTTGTTGCGTATGTACTGTCGGGCAATTCGTTATCCTTTGGAAGCTTCTTCTTCAATATTTTCAGTATCTTCTCAAATCCTTTGTCAGGCACAGCATTCTCTGCCTTCCACTGCAGCAATTCCAGTATGGTACCAAGCTTTGTGTTGCCATCTTCACAATTGGGGTACAACCCTTTTTTGTGATCCTCTAACATGCGATCGAACTTCAGCTTCTCCTTTTGACTTTCGCATTGCGTCCTTGCATCGACAATGACCAGGCGGAGATCATCATCATCGGGCACATCGTCTGGTTCCTCTTGATCTTCAGCAGCTTCGCCCGTTGCAGCATCATCATGCACATCGTCTGGTTCCTCTTGATGTTCAGTAGCATCACCGTATTCAGGGGGCACATAGTTGTCATCGTACTCTTCTTCTTCGCCGTCTTCCATCATAACCCCTATTTCTCCGTGCCTCGTCCAAACATTATAGTGTGGCATGAAACCCTTGTAAAGCATGTGGGTGTGAAGGATTTTCCGGTTAGAGTAAGACTTCGTATTCCCACATATAGAGCATGGACAACACATAAAACCATTCTGATTGTTTTGCCTCAGCCACTTCGAGAAAATCATGCATGCCCTTAATTTACTCGGAGGTGCGTCTGTCACCATACATCCATTGCCGGTTCATCCGCGTGCATTATATATAATTAAGTGTGTCAAAAATCATTACAGAACATCATGAATAGATAATTAAGTGACCAAATTAATAGAAGTTCATCATCACATTAAAACCAAAGTACATACATAGTTCTCATCTAACAACATAAAGCTCTGCAGAGCATCTAATTAAACCATACATTGAAACTATGTAAAACATTTCAATGCAAAAACAAATGCGATCATAAGCGCAACCAAGATAACAACGGATCCAACGGCATAATGATACCAAGCCTCGGTATGAATGGCATATTTTCTAATCTTTCTAATCTTCAAGCGCATTGCATCCATCTTGATCTTGTGATCATCGATGACATCCGCAACATGCAACTCCAATATCATCTTCTCCTCCTCAATTTTTCTTATTTTTTCCTTCAAGAAATTGTTTTCTTCTTCAACTAAATTTAACCCCTCGACAATAGGGTCGGTTGGAATTTCCGGTTCAACAACCTCCTAGATAAATAAAATATATGTCACATTGGTCGGCATAATTGTCATAAACAATAAATGAACCAAATAGTTATGAAAAGATAATATATACCACATCCGAATCATAGACAGGATGAGGGCCGACGGGGGCAGATACCAAAACCATCGCACTATATAAGATGTAATAATAAAAGTAAGAAAGTAATACAAGTATCTATCTAAACATACAAGTAAGAATATTTTTCCTTTCAGAAAGAAGATAAGAACAAGAGGCTCACCATGGTGGTGCCGGCGATGAGATCGGCGCGGGTGATCGACGGCGGTGAAGACGGGGACGGGGCGTGACGGACCGCTAAACCTAGACAAATATTGAGGAAAATGGAGCTTGGAGGTTGAGCTTGGGGAGGAGAAAGCTTAAGTAGTGTGGCTCGGGCATTCCATCGAACACCTTGTGTGCATAGGAGGTGAGCTAGAGCACCACCAAGCCCTCTCCCCCTCGGCGGCCAGAAAAAACAGAGCAGTGTGCTCTACTCTTACGTGAGGGGGTATATATACGCACCTCATTGGTCCCGGTTGGTGGCATGAACCATGACTAAAGGGCAGCCTTTGGTCCCGGTTCAAGCCACCAGTCGGGACCAATGTGTTGGGGAACGTTGCAGAAAATAAAAAATTTCTACGCTTCACAAAGATCAATCTATGGAGTCATCTAGCAACGAGAGAGAGGAGTGCATCTCCATACCCTTGTAGATCGCGAGCCGAAGCATTCAAGAGAACGGGGTTGAGGGAGTCGTACTCGTCGTGATCCAAATCACCGAAGATCCTAGTGCTGAGTGGACAGCACCTCCGCGTTCAACACACGTACGGTTGGGAAGACATCTCCTCCTTCTTGATCCAGCAAGGGGGAAGGAGAGGTTGATGAAGATCCAGCAGCATGACGGCGTGGTGGTGGATGCAGTAGCGATCTCGGCAGGGCTTCGCCAAGCTTCTACGAGAAGGAGAGGTGTAGCAGGGGGAGAGGGAGGCGCCAAGAGCATGGGTGTGGCTGCCATCCCACCCTCCTCTTTATATAGGGACCCCAGGGGGGGCGCCGGCCCTAGGAGATGGGATCTCCTGGGGGGGGCGGCCACCAAGGGGGAAACTTGCCCCCCAAGGCAAGTGGAGGCGCCCCTCCCCTAGGGTTCCCAACCCTAGGCGCAGAGGGGGGCCCAAGGGGGGCGCACCAGCCCACCAGGGGCTGGTTCCCCTCCCACTCCAGCCCATGGGGCCCTCCGGGATAGGTGGCCCCACCCGGTGGACCCCGGGACCCTTCCGGTGGTCCCGGTACAATACCGGTAACCCCCGAAACTTTCCAGATGGCCGAAACTCGACTTCCCATATATAATTCTTTACCTACGGACCATTCCGGAACTCCTCGTGATGTCCGGGATCTCATACGGGACTTCGAAAAACTTTCGGTTTGCTGCATACTCAGATCCATACAACCCTAGCGTCACCGAACCTTAAGTGTGTAGACCCTACGGGTTTGGGAGACACGTAGACATGACCAAGACAGCTCTCTGGTCAATAACCAACAGCAGGATCTGGATACCCATGTTGGATCCCACATGCTCCTCGATGATCTCATCGTATGAACCACGATGTCGAGGAGTCAATCAATCCCGTATACAATTCCCTTTGTCAATCGGTACGTTGCGTGCCCGAGATTCGATCGTCAGTATCCCAATACCTCGTTTAATCTCGTTACCGGCAAGTCACTTTACTCGTACCGTAATGCATGATCCGTGACCAGACACTTGGTCACATTGAGCTCATTATGATGATGCATTACCGAGTGGGCCCAGAGATACCTCTCTGTCATACGGAGTGACAAATCCCAGTCTCGATTCGTGCCAACCCAACAGACACTTTCGGAGATACTCGTAGTGCACCTTTATAGTCACCCAGTTACGTTGTGATGTTTGGCACACCCAAAGCACTCCTACGGTATCCGGGAGTTGCACAATCTCATGGTCTAAGGAAATGATACTTGACATTTGGAAAAGCTCTAGCTAAACGAACTACACGATCTTTGATGCTATGCTTAGGATTGGGTCTTGTCCATCACATCATTCTCCTAATGATGTGATCCCGTTATGAGTGACATCTCCTAATGATGTGATCCCGTTATGAGTGACATCCAATGTCCATAGTCAGGAAACCATGACTATCTGTTGATCAACGAGCTAGTCAACTAGAGGCTCACTAGGGACATATTGTGGTCTATGTATTCACACGTGTATTACGATTTTCGGATAATACAATTATAGCATGAATAAAAGACAATTATCATGAACAAGGAAATATAATAATAATCCTTTTATTATTGCCTCTAGGGCATATTTCCAACAATCTACCACTTGCACTAGAGTCAATAATCTAGTACATTGTGATGAATCGAACACCAATAGAGTTCTGGTGTTGATCATGTTTTGCTCGCGGAAGAGGTTTAGTCAACGAATCTGCGACATTCAGATCCGTATGTACTTTGCAAATATCTATGTCTCCATCTTGAACATTTTCATGGATGGAGTTGAAACGTCGCTTGATGTGCCTGGTCTTCTTGTGAAACCTGGACTCCTTGGCAACTGCAATAGCTCCAGTGTTGTCACAGAAGAGTGCGATCGGCCCCGACGCATTGGGTATGACTCCTAGGTAGGTGATGAACTCCTTCACCCAGATTGCTTCATGCGCTGCCTCCGAAGCTGCCATGTACTCTGCTTCACATGTAGATCCCGCCACGATGCTTTGCTTGCAACTGCACCAGCTTACTGCCCCACCATTCAAAATATACGCGTATCCGGTTTGTGACTTAGAGTCATCCAGATCTGTGTCGAAGCTAGCGTCGACGTAACCCTTTACGACGAGCTCTTCGTCACCTCCATAAACGAGAAACATATCCTTAGTCCTTTTCAGGTACTTCAGGATATTCTTGACCACTGCCCAGTGTTCCATGCCGGGATTACTTTGGTACCTTCCTACCAAACTTACGGCAAGGTTTACATCAGGTCTGGTACACAGCATGGCATACATAATAGACCCTATAGCCGAGGCATAGGGGATGACACTCATCTTTTCTCTATCTTCTGTCGTGGTCGGGCATTGAGCCGAGCTCAATTTCACACCTTGCAACACAGGCAAGAACCCCTTCTTGGACTGATCCATATTGAACTTCTTCAATATCTTATCAAGGTATGTGCTTTGTGAAAGACCTATGAGGCGTCTCGATCTATCCCTATAGATCTTGATACCTAATATATAAGCAGCTTCTCCAAGGTCCTTCATTGAAAAACACTTATTCATGTAGGCCTTAATGCTGCCAAAAGTTCTATATCATTTCCCATCAAAAGTATGTCATCTACATATAATATGAGAAATGCTACATAGCTCCCACTCACTTTCTTGTAAACGCATGCTTCTCCATAAGTCTGCATAAACCCAAACGCTTTGATCATCTCATCAAAGCGAATGTTCCAACTCCGAGATGCTTGCACCAGCCCATAAATGGATCGCTAGAGTTCGCATACCTTGTTAGCATTCTCAGGATCGACAAAACCTTCCGGCTGCATCATATACAATTCTTCCTTACGATAGCCGTTAAGGAATGCCGTTTTGACGTCCATTTGCCATATCTCATAATCATAGTATGCGGCAATTGCTAACATGATTCAGACGGACTTCAACTTCGCTACGGGAGAGAAAGTCTCATCGTAGTCAACCCCTTGAACTTGTCGATAACCCTTAGCAACAAGTCGAGCTTTATAGATGGTAACATTACCATCCGCGTCCGTCTTCTTCTTAAAGATCCATTTGTTTTCTATCGCTCGCCGATCATCGGGCAAGTCTGTCAAAGTCCATACTTTGTTTTCATAGATGGATCCTATCTCGGATTGCATGGCTTCAAGCCATTTGTTGGAATCTGGGCCCGCCATCGCTTCTTCATAGTTCGAAGGTTCACCATTGTCTAACAACATGATTTCCTGGACAGGGTTGCCATACCACTCTGGTGTGGAACGTGTCCTTGTGGACCTACGAAGTTCAGTAGCAACTTGATCTGAAGTACCTTGATCATCATCATTAATTTCCTCTCCAGTCAGTGTAGGCACCACAAGAACATCTTCCTGAGATGCGCTACTTACCGGTTTAAGAGGTAGTACCTCATCAAGTTCCACTTTCCTCCCACTTACTTCTTTCGAGAGAAACTCTTTCTCCAGAAAGGACCCGTTCTTGGCAACAAAGATCTTGCCTTTGGATCTAAGGTAGAAGGTATACCCAATGGTTTCCTTAGGGTATCCTATGAAGACGCATTTTTCCGACTTGGGTTCGAGCTTTTCAGGTTGAAGTTTCTTGACATAAGCATCACATCCCCAAACTTTTAGAAACGACAGCTTAGGTTACTTCCCAAACCATAATTCATACGGTGTCGTCTCAACGGATTTAGACGGTACCCTATTTAAAGTGAATGTAGCTGTCTCTAAAGCGTATCCCCAAAATGATAGCGGTAAATCGGTAAGAGACATCATAGACTGCACCATATCCAATAAAGTGCGATTACGACGTTCAGACACACCGTTACGCTGAGGTGTTCCAGGCGGCATGAGTTGTGAAACAATTCCACATTTCCTTAAGTGCGTACCAAATTCGTGACTTAAATATTATCCTCCACGATCTGATCGTAAGAACTTTATTTTTCGGTCACGTTGATTCTCTACCTCATTCTGAAATTCCTTGAACTTTTCAAAGGTCTCAGACTTGTGTTTCATCAAGTAGACATACCCATATCTACTTAAGTCATCAGTGAGAGTGAGAACATAACGATAGCCACCGCGAGCCTCAACGCTCATTGGACCGCACACATCAGTATGTATAATTTCCAATAAGTTGGTTGCTCGCTCCATTGTTCCAGAGAACGGAGTCTTGGTCATTTTACCCATGAGGCTTGGTTCGCACGTGTCAAATGATTCGAAATCAAGAGACTCCAAAAGTCCATCTGTATGGAGCTTCTTCATGCGTTTGACGCCAATGTGACCAAGGCGGCAGTGCCACAGATATGTGGGACTATCATTAGCAATCTTACATCTTTTGGTATTCACACTATGAATATGTGTAACATCACGTTCGAGATTCATTAAGAATAAACCATTGACCAGCGGGGCATGACCGTAAAACATATCTCTCATATAAATAGAATAACCATTATTCTCGGATTTAAATGAGTAGCCATCTTGTATTAAACGAGATCCAGATACAATGTTCATGCTCAAAGTTGGCACTAAATAACAATTATTGAGGTTTAAAACTAATCCCGTAGGTAAATGTAGAGGTAGTGTGCCGATGGCGATCACATCGACCTTGGAACCATTCCCGACGCGCATCGTCACCTCGTCCTTTGCCAGACTCCGCTTATTCCGCAGCTCCTGCTTTGAGTTACAAATATGAGCAACGGCATCGGTATCAAATACCCAGGAGCTACTACGAGTACTGGTAAGGTACACATCAATTACATGTATATCACATATACCTTTAGTGTTGCCGGCATTCTTGTCCGCTAAGTATTTGGGGCAGTTCCGCTTCTAGTGACCCTTCCCTTTGCAATAAAAGCACTCAGTCTCAGGCTTGGGTCCATTCTTTGGCTTCTTCCTGGCAACTGGCTTACCGGGCGCGGCAACTCCCTTGCCGTCTTTCTTGAAGTTCTTCTTACCCTTGCCTTTCTTGAAACTAGTGGTTTTATTGACCATCAACACTTGATGTTCCTTCTTGATTTCCACCTCCGTTGATTTCAACATTGAAAATATTTCAGGAATAGTTTTCACCATCCCCTGCATATTGTAGTTCATCACAAAGCTCTTGTAGCTAGGTGGGAGCGACTGAAGGATTCTGTCAATGACCGCCTCGTCTGGGAGGTTAATGTCCAGCTGGGACAAGCGGTTGTGCAACCCAGACATTTTGAGTATGTGCTCATTGATAGAACTATTTTCCTCCATCTTACAACTATAGAACTTGTCGGAGACTTCATATCTCTCGACCCGGGCATGAGCTTGGAAAACCATTTTCAGCTCTTCGAACATCTCATATGCTCCGTGTTGCTCAAAACGCTTTTGGAGCCCCGGTTCTAAGCTGTAAATCATGCTGCACTGAACGAGGGAGTAATCAGCAGCACGTGACTGCCAAGCGTTCATAACGTATTGGTTCTCTGGGATGGGTGCTTCACCTAGCGGTGCTTCTAGGACATATGCTTTCTTGGCAGCTATGAGGATGATCCTCAGGTTCCGGACCCAGTCTGTATAGTTGCTGCCATCATCTTTCATCTTGGTTTTCTCTAGGAACGCGTTGAAGTTGAGGTTGACATGAGCGTTGGCTATTTGATCTACAAGACATTTTGCAAAGGTTTTTAGACTAAGTTCATGATAATTAAGTTCAACTAATCAAATTATTTAATGAACTCCCACTCAGATTAGACATCCCTCTAGTCATCTAAGTGATACATGATCCGACTCAACTAGGCCGTGTCCGATCATCACGTGAGACGGACTAGTCATCATCGGTGAACATCTCCATATTGATCGTATCTTCCATACGACTCATGTTCGACCTTTCGGTCTCTTGTGTTCTGAGGCCATGTCTGTACATGCTAGGCTCGTCAAGTTAACCTAAGTGTTTTGCATGTGTAATTCTGTCTTACACCCAGCACGTTGGAATCTATCACACACGATCATCACGTGGTGCTTCGAAACAACGAACTTTCGCAACGGCGCACAGTTAGGGGGAACACTTTCTTGAAATTATTATGAGGGATCATCTTATATACTATCGTCGTTCTAAGCAAATAAGATGCAAAAACATGATAAACATCACATGCAATCAAATAGTGACATGATATGGCCAATATCATATAGCTCCTTTGATCTCCATCTTCGGGGCTCCATGATCATCTTCGTCACCGGCATGACACCATGATCTCCATCATCATAATTGTAAGTGCATCTAGTGCCCCTTAGTGATTTTGGTGTATTGAAGACTTATAGGTTAAGGGACTAATGCGTTTCTGAGTGTACACAGGTCTATAAGTCTATGAGGAGTTTGATATTTATAGAGAAAGTCGACCCCTAAAATTGAATATCTTCGACTGAAGATTGTGGTATTCCTGTAGACTTTGAAAGTGAAGAAATTGGTGTGTCCGTGAAGACTTGATATTCATGCGAGGAATATGAAGCTTGAAGACTTTTGTTTTCATAGTTTTGTTTTTCTCTTTCTTGAGTCATAGGAAACACCGTACTGTTAAAGGGGGTCGAGGAAATACTAAGGAAAAATTTCCAAGTGATGCTCAACTCAAAATCCTAAACCTACCAAACCCTTCGAGTGAAGTCTTTGGAAATCTCATACAGTTTAGTCACTTTCTTCAGTGACAGAGACGAAGTTCTTCTGGTCACTGAGGAATTTGTTCTGACTGAGGAGTTAGGACTTCGCCAGTGCGGATTGCCTACACAGTGAGGAACATCATAGCCCTGAGGAATTTGGAAGTCAAATTTCTGACCGTTGCTGTGATGCGCACCAGTTGTCCCAAAATATCTTATCCACCTAACGGTCATATCAGATAAGGGCATTTATGTCTTATCATGTCGGGCTGCTCCCTAGGCTATAAATAGCCGCCCCCTACAACCACTAGCTGGTTGGCTGCTCTGAGAGAAACTGACACTTGTCATTTGAGAGCAACCCATCCTCCGAGGACTTTGAGCGAAAATCATCGAGTGAGGAAAAACCCAAACCCCAAAGTGATTGAGCATCACTAAAGAGATTGATCCTGCATGGATCCGACGCTTGTTACCTTTGTAGACTGTGCTTCTTCCAGACGGTTAGGCGTCATGGTCTAGAGCATCCAAGAGGAATTGTGGATCGCCGAGTGACGAAGTCTGTTAAGGTTTGGAAGTCGCCTGAAGACTTACCACGAGTGATTGGACGAGGTCTGTGTGACCTTAGTTCAAGGAGAATACGGTGAGGACTTGGTGTCCTGAGCTGCGTGCTCAGCGACTGGGTGTCCGGGACTGTGTGTCCTCGAGTTTAAATACTTAGCCGCTCCAACCAGACGTACAACTGAGACAGCAGTTGGAACTGGTCTACCAAATCATTGTCTTCACCAACCTTACTGGTTCTATTTCATCAACTCTTTCATTTCTTCATTACTGTGTTGAGTGATTGTTCATATCTGTGTTTGAAGACTTTGACTGAAGACTTTCTCAATTTCCTCAGTTCAATTTCTTCAGTCTGTTTGTCTTCATCTTGTGTTATCCTGTGTTTACGCTTTCTGTACTCTGTGCGTGTCTTCATTTCATCATGATGACCATGCCTGTATTCTGTTATGCTTACCTCTGAGTACTTATTCCGCTGCAAGTAGTTCTTCGCTAAGGAATTTCCTCACCGGCAAATTCCTCAGTGAAGAATTCATAAAAATCATCTATTCACCCCCCCCCCTCTAGTCGATATAACACACTTTCAATTGGTATCAGAGCAAGGTACTCCCTTATTCTGTGTGATTTTGGTTTAACCACCTGGAGTTCTAGTTATGTCGACCGCAGGTATGATCAAGGTCTCCGTTGGGTGTCCTACCTTCGATGGCACGGACTACCCCTACTGGAAGAATAAGATGCGAATGCATCTTGAAGCAATTGACAACGATCTCTGGTACGTTGTGGAAAATGGTGTTCCCTCAGTCACACCTTCCCTGAATGCTACTGATGTGAAGAGATTCAAGCAACTCGATTCTCAAGCGAAGAATATCATATGTGGTCATCTGAGTAAAGGGCAGTATGGTAGAGTGAGTACTTTGGAAACTGCTAAGCTTATCTGGGATAGGCTCTCCAAAGTAAACGAAGGAGTCTCAACTCAATGTGACTCTCGTGTTGACGTTCTTCTCAATCTCTTCAACCGCTTCAAAAGACTCGACAATCAAAATGTTTAGCAAACCTTCGATCGCCTCACTGATATCTCAAATGAGCTTCAAGCGCTCGGTGCCACTAATATCACCGACCATGAGGTGGTGAAGAAATTGCTGAGATCACTTGATTCTTCATTTGACACTCTGGCACTGATGATTCAAGAGCGTGCTGATTACAAGTCACTAGATCCGGCTGATATCCTCGAGAGGCTAAATACTCATGAGTTCCAGCTTGCTGAAAAGAGAGATCGCTATGGTTCAAGCTATGGCAAACCACGTGCCCTGAAGGCCAAGGCTGTGTCTGAATCTGAATGTGAAGACTCTGGTAGTAGCCTTGGTGATCCTGAAGAATTGAGCCAGGAGCTAGCACTACTCGTGAAGAAGTTCCAGAAGTTCTCAAGATGTGGTCGCTTTGGAAAATCCTCAAGGAGCGGCGATTCCTCATCAAGTGACTATAAGAGAAGGTTATGCCACAAATGCAAGAAGCCTGGTCACTACATCCAAGATTGTCCTCAGTGGGACAAGGAATTAAAGAAGAAGAAATACAAGGATTGCAGTTCTGATGATGCCAAGAAGAAGAAGAAATCTTCAAAGTCTTCATCATCAAAATCCTCAAAGTCTTCATCTCACAAGAAGAGCAGCTCCAAGAAGGCTCGGGCATTCATTGGCAAGGAAATGGACTCTGAAGCTGAATCTAAGGAACATGAGGAAGAGAAGGCATCCGAGGAGTCTGAGTCAGGTGTGGCAAGTCTAGCTCTTGCTACCACATTTGTCAGCAAGTCTATCTTCAACTCTGAAGAAAATGGCAACACCAACAACGCTGATGAAGATAATGATGACTATGCTCCCACCTATTGCTTCATGGCAAAGGGTGCCAAGGTAACAAAATACCCCTCCTCTGAATCTAGTGAGGATGAATCTGATGAAAATCTTAAGCCTAGCTACTCTAAAGTTGCTAAGATTGCTGTGAAACAACAAAAGGCTATTGAAAAACTTCAAAACATGCTAGATAAAAGTGATGATATGTTGGGTGATGAAATGGACCGCACTAAAGACTTAACTGAAAATCTTCAGAGACTTCAGTCTAAGTTTGACAACCTTCAAAGTCATCATAACAATCTCTTATCTCATCACGAGAAGCTTTCTTATGAATTTCTTCAAAGAAAGCAAGATCTTGAGAAGCTAAGAGTGAGTTATGAAGATCTCCAGAAGGATCGCGATTCATTACTTGCTCAACAAATCAGCGCTACTCAAGAAGAATTTGTTCCTCCATGCTTAAAATGCATTGAACGTGAATCTGCTAATTCTTCACCTGAATGTTCAAATGCTTCAACTGTTACAAATTCTTCACCTGCCTCTGCTATCACTAATTCCTCATCTGAGGACATTGCTAGTACTACTAATGATGCAGGGCTGAAGGAATTGTACACTATAGGCATGTACAAAAGCCTCAAAGGGCATCAGATTCTTTGTGATGTGCTCAAAAAGAAGATCCTCAACAGAAACCCTAGGAAAGAGGGTATTGCCTTTGAGAGGAAACTCAATGCTGATGGAACATATTGGAAGCCTGAGCAGTACCCCAAAACCTCATGGGTTGCTGCAAAGGGACCTCGAGTTGATCCATCTAACTTATTTGGCTTTACATGTGAATCTCCTCATTCTTCTGATGAGTCATTTGCTCCAACTATAAACTGTTCAAAAATCAGAATGGTGAAGTATTTGCTAGATATGTTGGCACTAACTGCAAGAACGGTTCCCCTATGAAGAAAATCTGGGTCCCCAAAAGTTATGTTGAAAGTCTTCAGGTGAATGTCCTCATGACACCACCAGTGAAGAACAGGAACCCCAGATCTAATTCTTCATATGGACCTAATTCTTCACATGGATCAAATTCCTCAAATGGATCAAAGTCCTCATATGATCATCATCGTGCTAACAACTCTGTTTCGCAGGGTAGAGCTAAGGGCTATGAATATGCGCATTATTCTTCAAATCATTATGTTCATAAGTCCTCGAAGAATTTCTCTGCTTATTCATATGCTTACCCTAACCCCTCTTATGTGAAACGAAATGGATTGGCCTCTATGCCACCTTTCTCATATGGTGCCCGTAGAGTGATGAACTCTTTGCCACCCCATCAGATGTGGGTGGTGAAGAAAAAGAACTAATTTCTTTTGCAGGGTCAGGTCTTCAGACGTGCTTTAACGTCTGAAGAATTTGCTGGGGGCCTGACAAAATGCCTGAAAGGATGCAGGCGAATCATGATGAAATGAACTTTCATTTCACATGTCCTCACACTGCTTATATGTGCTATTGCTTGATGAAATTGAACTGATGAATTTGATGTCATATTCTTCACTGATGAAGTATATGAGTTCGTAAGATGCACTAATTCATCTGTAGGATGATCAGCCCAAAGCAAACGAGTGGGTCCTCGATAGTGGATGTACAAATCACATGACTAGTGACAAGAACCTATTGATGGATGCTCCCTTAACACCGTCACATCTGAAGCACATCATCTTCGCTGACAAAGGCAAAAGTCAGGTATTGGGTCTAGGTAAGGTTGCGATCTCAAAGGATCTACACATGGACAAAGTCATGCTTGTCGAGTCCTTAGGATACAACCTCATGTCTGTCTCAATGCTTTGTGATCTCGATATGGTTGTTGTCTTTGGAAGATACCGATGTGTTGTGATCATGGAAGCTGAGCATTCTAAAGTCTTCAAAGGCTTTAGCAAAGGAGATTTGTATATTGTTGATTTCTCTACAGGACCACAACCAGCCATGTGCTTACTGGCAAAAGCTTCACATTTATCTAACTTTTGTGGGCACTATGCTTTTGTCTCTATCACAGAGCCCACTAAGGTAGATGAAGCATTTTTGGAGCCTGAGTGGATTCAGGCCATGCAAGAAGAATTACATCAGTTCGAGCTCAACAATGTCCGGGAACTGGTCAAACGTCCAGATCCTCGCAAGCATAATATCATTGGCACAAAGTGGATCTACCGCAACAAGCATGATGAAAATGGCCTTGTGGTGAGGAATAAGGCACGACTTGTAGCTCAAGGCTACACACAGGTTGAAGGAATTGATTTCGATGAAACTTTTGCACCTGTTGCTAGACTTGAGGCTATTCGCATATTACTTGCTTATGCTAACCATCATAATATTATCTTACAACAAATGGATGTGAAAAGTGCATTCCTCAATGGTAAGCTTGAGGAAGAAGTATATGTTGCTCAACTCCCAGGTTTTGAAGATCCAAAGAATCCTAACAAAGTCTTCAGACTCAACAAGGCCCTGTATGGCCTCAAGCAAGCCCCTCGGGCGTGGTATGACACTTTGAAGGAGTTCTTCATGAAGAATGGCTTCACACCCGGTTCACTCGACCCTACTCTCTTTACTAAATCTTATGATGGTGAACCGTTTGTGTGCCAAATATTCGTTGATGATATTATCTTTGGCTGTACTGACCAACGTTATAGTGATGAATTTGCCTATATGATGAGTGAATAATATCAAATGTCTATGATGGGAGAGTTGAAATTCTTCTTAGTTCTTCAAATTTGTCAACAGCACAATGGCATATTCATATCTCAAGAGAAATACCTCAAGGATGTTCTGAGGAAATTCGGCATGCAAGATTGCAAAGGCGTCAAAATTCCTATGCCCACAAATGGCCATCTATGCACTGATGAAAATGGTATTGACTTCGATCACAAGGTATACCGCTCCATGATTGGTTCATTATTGTACTTATGTGCATCTAGGCCAGTTATAATGCTTAGTGTTTGCATGTGTGCCCGATTTCAAGTTGCTCCGAAGGAATCACACCATAAGGCTGTGAAGCATATTCTTCGATATCTAGCTCCCACACCAACACTAGGATTATGGTACCCCAAGGGCTCTACTTTTGATCTCATTGGATATTCTGACTCTGACTATGCTGGTGATCGTGTGGACCGCAAGTCAACATCTAGTACTTGTCATTTCCTCGGACGATCTTTGGTCTATTGGTCCTCGAAGAAACAGAACTGCGTATCACTGTCTACTGCTGAAGCTGAATACATTGTTGCTGGTTCTTGCTGTGCTCAACTGCTATGGATGAAGCAAACCCTCAAGGACTACGGCATCAATGTGAAGAATGTGCCTCTCCTATGTGACAATGAGAGTGCAATCAAGATTGCTCACAACCCAGTTCAGCACTCGAAGACAAAGCACATTCAGATTCGTCATCATTTTCTTCGTGATCATGTGTTGAAGGGCGACATCTCCATCGAGCACGTGAAGACTAAAGAACAGCTGGCTGATATCTTCAGAAAGCCCTTGGATGAGAAGAGATTTAGCAAGTTGCGGTGTGAGCTAAATATCTTAGAGTCTTCGAATGTTCTTTTGAAAAGGACACACATCCTAACACTTATGCAAAATTGATGACTTAGATGTGCAACACATGAAGAAACGTTTTTCTTCAATCAATGAAGAATAACACTCTAAGTGTGAAGAAATTAATGAAGAATTTGATTCTCAGAACCCTACGACAATTGTACGCGGTGTCTGAAATCATCATTCTTATACGGTGGGTCACGCCACCACCAAAGTTGATTTTTTTAAAAATTCCTCAGTTTTTGAAATTCTTCAGTTTTTCAAATTCTTCAACTTTGCAAAATCTTCACTGATTCGGTCGTTTGTCTTCATTGGCTATATATATATGTATATATATATATATATGGGTTTATGTCCTCTACAGCATTCACTTATGGCTATTTCTTCAAGTTGCATTTTCTGCTAAGTGAATGTGATCGGACCCTTCCTCCTCTATGCTATACTCAACCCAATCTATTCACAAATTCTTCATGTGCGTTCTATTTTGAAACTCGTTCAAAATCTTCACTGTGTCCTTGACAGCTGAAGAATTTGTGAACGGAACTTTGAAACTAATCTTATCCAAATTTTTGGTTTTACCGCTCAAACCGTCACATATCCCACGATAGACTTATCTATTCACCCACGATCTAACACGATCTCCACTTCTCAGTACGTGGGTGACACATGTCAGGCGAATGAGAAGGGTCAGGGGCACGTTCGTCCTAAATCTTCGGGCGAACAGTTTTTCACTGTGACTATAAATACCCCCTCACCCCTTCCTCACCTCCTTTACTCCGCTCGACCTCTCTCTCTCTTGCTCGAGCTTCTCAAACCCTAGCGCCGCCGCTACTCCATCATCGCCGGTGAGGCAGAGCTTCACTGCCTCGACCTCGTCGCCGTCGTACTCGCGCCGATCGCAGAAATCTTCACTCAGCCGCCGCCATAGCCGTCTTCCTCCGCCAAGTTAGGGCGTGGAAGATCTACACCGATGAACTTCACTGTTCTACTTCACAGTTCGTCGTGTTCTTCATTCAGGGTAATTAAAAGTTACTTTTACTACCCTCTTTTGATTCGAAATTTCACAACAAAATCTTCAAAGGTGTTTTATTCTTCAAATCCTTACACACAAAACACCTCACTAGTCAACTAGTCTTGATTCGTTTCTCTAAGCATCATTTTTCTTCAAGATTCCTCAATTGTGTGGATCACCGATCTATACAACACTGGAACCTAAGACAAAGAACGCTTAGTGAAATTCTTCAAGGCTCGTCTGGTTAAATTCCTCAAACTTGTTCTTTTTGAAAAACCTTCTGAGAACGCATATGACCTCTCCAAATTCCTCGCAACTATACTCTGTTCACAGGTACTCATGTCCGCTGCTGAATCACTAGGTTCTCATCAACTTAACTCATTTGCAGCGTTCCTCGAAGAAAATTTGCACACTTCTTCAGAAAATTCGATTGTTCAAATTCCTCATCTGAAGAATATGGCTGACGGTAAGAAGCCGCAGAAAGGAGGAAAGAAGCCTGAGGTCATGACTGCTTTTGAAATACCTGAGGCCACCTATGCTGACTATTGCACACCTGATGAAGCTAAGTTCGGAAAGGAAAATAAAAATCAGCGCAAGGTGCGCATACAGAAGATTGAAAGGAGATGGGCAAGAGAATGGAGGGAGTACAAATATAACTCCAAAGTATATGAAGAAATTCGCACTTAATCCTCCATGCCCAAGAGCTCCATTGGCACCTGGCCAAGTAGCTGACCCCACCAGCATCAAGCGTGGTGAGGATTTTCCTGAAGAATGGGCCAAACGCCAAGCCAAGTTGGCGAGACATGCCAAAGAAGCAATGAGGAAATTCAATGAAGACTCTCCTGCTGCTACTGCCACTAAGGCCTCTGTCAAGCCTAGAAAATCAATGGCAAAGAAGCCCGCTCACAAGACAAGTGCTTCACCAACTATGCCCTCACGGCCAAGTACCTCAGCAATGCCCTCACGGCCAGAATCTTCAAAGCCCTCACGGCTAGTTCCTCATGCTACTCCTGCTCCTCCAAAGTCCTCTGCTCCTCCTCCAAAGTCCTCAGCTGCTCCTACAAGGTCCTCAATACATGTACATCTGTCCACGTGCCAAAGGACAACAGGCATCTCTATTGCCTCTAGTGCCTCGGCAAGTTCCTCAGCTACACCAAAATCTTCATCAGGCCCCACTCTGCTGAAGACAAAGGCAACGGCTGGTCGAGGTCCTCGGCCAAGTCCAAAGAAGAAACAGGTTGCCTTCCAAGTGCCATCTGACGATGAAGCTGATGATGATGAACTTGCAGAAATCATCAGAGACCGACAAGAAAGGGCCACTAGAGCCAAAGGCACAAATGTGCCACTGCTTTTGGATCCATGGGCGATCCTTGGTTATATTGATCTCTGGCACAAGAATCCAAATACTCCTATGCCTGATTTCAATCTGACTCCTAGTCAAAGTCACATGCTGACCCATTTCATCACTGAAGAGAAATGGAAATTTGAGAAGGCCAGGCAGATCAAGAAGGCTCAGTTTAGAAAGGAGAAGTTCCTGAAGAAATACGTTGTCAATATGACAACTAATGAACTCCTCAAGATCCAAGCTGAAATCAAAGCCCTCAACGATGATTTCAATGCTTACTATGCTGATTGGCAAGGAGCCAAAGTCAGGTTTGTGAAACTGACTGAGAAGTTCACCAATGTTGTAGCCCATCGCAACAAGAAATTCCTCAAGCTGAAGCATCTGCTCAGCCAACTGAAGAACATGACAGCACCGCTGATGACATTCAGGCTGCTGATGAAAATGCTAGTTCCAGGGCTGATGACTCCATTCCAGCCGCTGAAGAAATTGTCAGGGCATCCACTAGTGGTGCGCCTGAAGAAACTGAAGAAGTCAGGGCAACTGCATCAGTTGCGCCTGAGGAAAATCAACCAGATTCCTCAGCTCCTCCTGTGCCTACACCAACTCCTACCCTTCCATCTGCATCAGATGTGAGGAAGACCAAGGCAGCAGAGCGAGCTGCAGTGAAGAAAAGGAAAGCATCAACTGCTTCAGAATCTTCAGCTTCGAAGAAGATGAAGCCTTTGACAAGCTCGATTGAAAATCCAATTGATATTGTTTCGATTTCCACCATGACATCAAAGGACCTTGTTCCTTTTGGTGAAGAATATGTGACCCCAAGCGGATTTGATGAAGAACCTCAATCTGCTGCTTCGTCAGAGCAGATTTATGAAGAAATTGAAGTGGATACGATCCCTTCAACGACTGTTACTTCCTCGCCAATGCCTCAGTTCACAGCTGAAGAGGCTGGCGTTGAAGAAAATGAAGATGAAGTTGTGGACATTGGCTGCACAACGCCCGTGATGAATGATGACTTTTGGGAAAGTCAGCACCCCAATTCTCCACTCTTCACTCCAATTCAACAAATACCTCAGTCCCATGCACCAACCGTTCAAATGGGCTCTGAAGAAACTCATCCCACCTCGTCTGTGCATGAAGAAATTCCAGCCACTAGTGCTGAAGAAACTGTTGTTGCTGATCCTTTGAACACGCAGACTGCCACTGGAGAGGAACCAGAAATTCCTCAGCCTGAAGAACCTGATATTGCGATTCTTGAGGTTGTGATGCAACTCACTGACACACCTCTGCCCAAGCCAAAGGATCCATTCTCCAAGAAGCAAAAATTCAAGGCTGAAGATTTCTTCAGCGAACATGTGTTCTTCACAGATTACAACCCCTATGATTCTGCTCGCATAAGGAAGAGGCGTTTCTGGACTGCTAGTCAAGAAAATTTCTATTCCTTAGTACTGTTCAACAAAGACAAAGTCTTCGATCATGAACATATTCCTCATGTGGACATGGAATCTCTGCCGTGCTTCGAGCCAGTCCTCAGTGTTCTTCACGATGCTGGATTGCTAAATTTCTGCACTGACATCTGTGATTGGAATGAAGAACTCATTCTTCAATTCTTTGCGATGCTGCACATCACAGGAAACTCTAAAGATGTGAATTCATGGGTACTAGACTGAATGTCTAAAAATACTCACTACAAGGCACCAGCTACTGAATTGCTTTGTGTCTTACCACTTAGTCCTCCTCTTGACGGTGCACGTTGCGTCTACAGTGAACCTGAGCTTTCAAATCATTACATGCAAGTGTTGATGAAGCCTTTGAAGCCAGGACAGACTCCTCGAACCAAATTCCTCGTCAAGGAATTACTCTATGTGCCTCGGATTGTCTATCGTATTCTGACGAAGACAATGAGTCCTATCAAAGGCCATGACTCAAATGATGAATAAGTCGTTGGCATCATGAAGAATATGCTTTTCAACATCATTCATGGCGTTCCCGTCAACTTCCATGATTTCTTCATGAGGACTCTGGTGAATATTGCTATGTCACCATTTGAGCTGAAGCCTTATGCACCATGGATTATGAGATTCATCAGGACAAGGTCTTCACTCAATTACAAGGCTGATACTCTGAACCATGGTAGCTACTTGCCTCCAATTGAAGTCCTCAAACGGACATATTCCTCAACTGATGACAAAGGCAAGGCAACTGCTCTGATAGATGAAGGCATTTGTCCATTGGATGGTCAATTCCGCAAAGCTGCATCCTACTCCACCAATGATGACTCTGCCACACATGATTCTGCCACTAAGCAAAATCCTCAAGCCACAGCACCTAGGGTGATGACTGGTCGTGAGTTACTCCTCAGTCTTCATCAGAAGGTTGATCGAAATCATAAATGGGTCAAGCGTCAGTTTGGTTCAATTCTTCACAACATGACATCAACACACAATGCAGTGAAGAAAAACCAATACTACCTCCATGAAACCTTCAACCGTACCTGGGTTGTTCTATCTCATGTCTACAGTGCTACAGATCTGAAGAATATGGGTCTCAAGGAAGAATTTGACTGGTCTGCACCTCCACCGAAGAAATTCAAGAAGGTCAAGGTTCCTTCCTTGGTGGCCAGCTCCTATTCTTCATCGCGCGACACTGATGAAAATGAAGACTTGGATGACACTGCGGCAGGCCCTACTACGACAAACAACCCCGACAACACTAATGCTCCTCCATCAACTTGATATTCTTCAGGGGCGTTAGTCCTCAGTTTCGATCCTTTTGGTCATTCGATGACAAAGGGGGAGAAATTTGAGTTAGTCTTCAAGCGGGTCTATTATATGGGCGCTTTTGCTAAAGTTACAATTCTCGTTCTTCTGAAACTTTATTGGATCGAGTTGTAAACTTAAACCCGATGGTGCTCTGATACTTTTGATGCACTGTACTTTGATACTCTTGATGCGTTATTCTGCATGCTTGTTCCTCATTAATATTATTGCATGCATGCTGAATTTCATCAGGCACCATATCTCATCATGCATTTCAAATTCTTCATATTATATGTCAAATGCATGTATGAATTACAAGATATAGGGGGAGATCTCCATGATTCAACTCTTCAAGTGTGCATTGCTTCAAAAGCAAATTCCTCACTATGCACATCTTCAGGGGGAGTTCTTCTATATCTTGCAATCAAATTCCTCAATATCAGTACTTACACTTCATATGTTTATCCCCGTTGAAAACTTAACCTATATTGTCATCAATCACCGAAAAGGGGGAGATTGTAAGTGCATGTAGTGCCCCTTAGTGATTTTGGTGTATTGAAGACTTATAGGTTAAGGGACTAATGCGTTTGTGAGTGTACACAGGTCTATAAGTCTATGAGGAGTTTGATATTTACAGAGAAAGTCGACCCCTAAAAATGAATATCTTCGACTGAAGATTTTGGTATTCCTGAAGACTTTCATGAAGACTTTGAAAGTGAAGAAATTGGTGTGTCCGTGAAGACTTGATATTCATGCGAGGAATATGAAGCTTGAAGACTTTCGTTTTCATAGTTTTGTTTTTCTCTTTCTTGAGTCATAGGAAACACCGTACTGTTAAAGGGGGTCGAGGAAATACTAAGGAAAATTTCCATGTGATGCTCAACTCAAAATCCTAAACCTACCAAACCCTTCGAGTGAAGCCTTTGGAAATCTCATACAGTTCAGTCACTTTCTTCAGTGACAGAGACGAAGTTCTTCTGGTTGCTGAGGAATTTGTTCTGACTGAGGAGTTAGGAATTCGCCAGTGCGGATTGCCTACACAGTGAGGAACATGATAGCCCTGAGGAACTTGAGAGTCAAATTTCCGACCGTTGCTGTGCTGCGCGCCAGCTGTCCCAAAATATCTTATCCACCTAACGGTCATATCAGACAAGGGCATTTATGTCTTATCATGTCGGGCTGCTCCCTAGGCTATAAATAGCCGCCCCCTACAACCACTAGCTGGTTGGCTGCTCCGAGAGAAACTGACACTTGTCATTTGAGAGCAACCCATCCTCCGAGGACTTTGAGCGAAAATCATCGAGTGAGGAAAAACCCAAACCCAAACACCTACAAACCCCAAAGTGATTGAGCATCACTGAAGAGATTGATCCTACGTGGATCCGATGCTTGTTACCTTTGAAGACTGTGCTTCTTCCAGACGGTTAGGCGTCATGGTCTAGAGCATCCAAGAGGAATTGTGGATCGCTGAGTGACCAAGTCTGTGAAGGTTTGGAAGTCGCCTGAAGACTTACCACGAGTGATTGGACGAGGTCTGTGTGACCTTAGTTCAAGGAGAATACGGTGAGGACTTGGTGTCCTGAGCTGCATGCTCAGTGACTGGGTGTCCGGGACTGTGTGTCCTCGAGTTTAAATACTCAGCCGCTCCAACCAGACGTACAACTAAGACATCAGTTGGAACTGGTCTACCAAATCATTGTATTCACCAACCTTACTGGTTCTATTTCCTCAACTCTTTCATTTCTTCATTACTGTGTTGAGTGATTGTTCATATCTGTGTTTGAAGACTTTGACTGAAGACTTCCTCAATTTCCTCAGTTCAATTTCTTCAGTCTGTTTGTCTTCATCTTGTGTTATCCTGTGTTTACGCTTTCTGTACTCTGTGTGTGTCTTCATTTCATCATGATGACCATGCATGTATTCTGTTATGCTTACCTCTGAGTACTTATTTCGCTGCAAGTAGTTCTTCGCTAAGGAATTTCCTCACCGGCAAATTCCTCAGTGAAGAATTCATAAAAATCAGCTATTCACCCCCCTCTAGTCGATATAATGCACTTTCAATGATCTCCATCATCGTGTCTCCGTGAAGTTGCTCGCCAACCATTACTTCTACTACTATGGCTAACGGTTTAACAATAAAGTAAAGTAATTACATGGCGTTGAATCATTGACACGCAGGTCATACAATAATTAAGACAACTCCTATGGCTCCTGCCGGTTGTCATACTCATCGACATGCAAGTCATGTTTCCTATTACAAGAACATGATCTCATACATCACATATATATATCATTCATCACAACTTTTGGCCATATCACATCACAAGGCACATGCTGCAAAAACAAGTTAGACGTCCTCTAATTGTTGTGGCATGTTTTTACGTGGCTGCAATAGGGTTCTAGCAAGAACGTTTTCTTACCTACGTAAAAGCCACAATGTGATATGCCAACTTCTATTTACCCTTCATAAGGACCCTTTTCATCGAATCCGCTCCAACTAAAGTGGGAGAGACAGACACCCGCTAGCCACCTTATGCAACTAGTCCATGTCAGTCGGTGGAACCTGTCTCACGTAAGTGTACGTGTAAGATCGGTCTAGGCCGCTTCATCCCACGGTACCGCTGAAGCAAAATAAGACTAGTAGTGGCAAGAAAGTTGACAACATCTACGCCCACAACAAATTGTGTTCTACTTGTGCAAAGAGAACTACGCATAGACCTAGCTCATGATGCCACTGTTGGGGAACGTTGCAGAAAATAAAAAAATTCTACGCTTCCCCAAGATCAATATATGGAGTCATCTAGCAACGAGAGAGAGGAGTGCATCTACATACCCTTGTAGATCGCGAGCGGAAGCGTTCAAGAGAACGGGGTTGAGGGAGTCGTACTCGTCGTGATCCAAATCACTGAAGATCCTAGTGCTGAACGGACAGCACCTCCGCGTTCAACACACATACGGTTGGGAAGACGTCTCCTCCTTCTTGATCCAGCAAGGGGGGAAGGAGAGGTTGATGAAGATCCAGCAGCACGACGGCGTGGTGGTGGATGCAGCAGCGATCTCGGCAGGGCTTCGCCAAGCTTCTACGAGAGGGAGAGGTGTAGTAGGGGGAGAGGGAGGCGCCAAGAGCATGGGTGCGGCTGCCCTCCCTCCCTCCCCTCTATATATAGGCCCCCTAGGGGGGCGCCGGCCCTAGGAGATGCAATCTCCAAGGGGGGTGGCGGCCAAGGGGTGGCTTGCCCCCCAAGCCAAGTGGAGGCGGCCCCCACCCCTAGGGTTTCCAACCCTAGGCGCAGGGGGGCCCAAGGGGGGGTGCACCAGCCCACCAGGGGCTGGTTCCCCTCCCACTTCAGCCCATGGGGCCCTCCAGGATAGGTGGCCCCACCCGATGGACCCCCGGGACCCTTCCGGTGGTCCCGGTACAATACCGGTGACCCCCGAAACTTTCCCGATGGCCGAAACTTGACTTCCTATATATAATTCTTTACCTACGGACCATTCCGGAACTCCTCGTGACGTCCGAGATCTCATCCGGGACTCCGAACAACTTTCGGGTTACTGCATACTCATATCTCTATAACCCTAGCATCACCGAACCTTAAGTGTGTAGACCCTATAGGTTCGGGAGACATGCAGACATGACCGAGACGACTCTCCGGTCAATAACCAACAGCGGGATATGGATACCCATGTTGGCTCCCACATGCTCCTCGATGATCTCATCCGATGAACCACGATGTCGAGGATTCAATCAATCCCGTATACAATTCCCTTTGTCAATCGGTACGTTACGTGCTCGAGATTCGATCGTCGGTATCCCAATACCTCGTTTAATCTTGTTACCGGCAAGTCACTTTACTCGTATCGTAATGCATGATCCCGTGACCAGACACTTGGTCACATTGAGCTCATTATGATGATGCATTACCGAGTGGGCCCAGAGATACCTCTCTGTCATACGGAGTGACAAATCCCAGTCTCGATTCGTGCCAACCCAACAGACACTTTCGGAGATACCCATAGTGCACCTTTATAGTCACCCAGTTACGTTGTGACGTTCGGCACACCCAAAGCACTCCTACGGTATCCGGAAGTTGCACAATCTCATGGTCTAAGGAAATGATACTTGACATTTGGAAAATCTCTAGCTAAACGAACTACACGATCTTTGAGCTATGCTTAAGATTGGGTCTTGTCCATCATATCATTCTCCTAATGATGTGATCCCTTTATTAATGACATCCAATGCCCATAGTCAGGAAACCATGACTATCTGTTGATCAACGAGCTAGTCAACTAGAGGCTTACTAGGGACATGTTATGGTCTATGTATTCACACGTGTATTATGATTTCCGGATAACACAATTATAGCATGAATAACAGACAATTATCATGAACAAAGAAATATAATAATAACCATTTTATTATTGCCTCTAGGGCATATTTCCAACACAATGGTGGTGGGCCAGGAGCGAGGTCCATTGGTCCCGGTTCGTCCCACCAACCAAGACCAAAAGGGCCAGATGAACCGGGACCAATGGCCCACGTGGCCCAGCCGGTCCCCGGGGCTCACGAACCGGGTCCAATGCCACCATGGGTCCCGGTTCTGGACTGAACCGGGACTAATGGGCTAACCCGGCCTGGACCATTGCCCCCTTTTCTACTAGTGGCAGGCCGCGGCACTAGGCCCGAAGGGGCGACGCAGCGGCAGCGTATGAGGTGGTGCAACCACGGGGACGGCCTCAGGACGGCGGCGGGGACCACATGCCGTGGTGCTATGGCCCGAAGGGGCGACGCAACGGCGATGCGGATTGGTGCAGCCATGGGAAGAACCACAAGGTAGCGATGCTGCGGTCCAAAGGGATGACACAGCTACAGCCTGTTGCTCAATCGGTGAAGGCGCGCTGCACTCCGAGATGATCTTCAATCTTCAAGAGATCTTGCATGTCGCACAGCGTGGGATAGACCGTGTACAAGAGGGTTGATGGGCATGTACGTTCGTACATGAACAACCACACATGCATGGGACACAACATGTGCATGCAGAGGCGTCGCACGGGAGGATTGGCCGGCCAGGGCCAGCGCTCACAGGCAACCACGCCAGCGCGGGCACATGATGTGGACAAGAGGCCGGCGCCTCGACGCGCTAGCGGCCGCCTATCAGCGCAGTTGCGTGCGTGAAGCCCGGGCATTATGCGGCGACCAATTCTGTCCAAGATGATGAAGATGTCAACGAAGCAGACACGTGTTGAGATGACGAATGACGGTGGACGACGCAAACCGATCTGTAGATCGGATAATCAAAAAAGAGAACGACGATCAAAGTGACCGGCGAGAGAGAGAAAAATCCGGATCAAGCGATCGGGAAAATAGACTTTTTAGGGCAGCCGGTCAACATGATCGCGTACGAACCCTAGGTACGGGCGGCGCGGCGTCCGGCGGCAGTCATGGAGGCCGACCGTCCCGGAGGCAGCGCAGAGCGGAAGCGGTGGGCGGCAGCTACGGTTGGATGGGTTAGGTTGATACCATGTTAGAAGGAAGAGAGGGATTGGCGAAATATGATAAATTTATTATTGAGCCTCATGGACATATATATAGGAGTACATGATCATCTTGAAATACAAGGCAAGGTAGAATAATATCCTACGCTATCCTAGCTTTTCTAATAATCACGATACTCAATACTTGTAGCGTCGTCAGACTTGAACGTTGTTGCTGTATGATGGAGATCGATGGATCATGTTGATCAACTCTGAACGGGCATGATCAGTGGATCAATGGCAGAAGTGGGATGGACATTGGCCCCAACTTATTCTCTTTTATTAGGGCATCAGGGGTGTTCGTAGCATTTCTTTCTTCTTCGCTTCTTTGTTTGTTCGTTCTTTTATACATTCTCTTTACTTCACTTTTCTTTTCTTTTTTTAAATATTCAAAATGCACATATTACAAAAATTGTTTACTTAAATTTTAAAAAAATTCATCGAGTATTTGAAAAATGTTAATGCGGTCTAAAATTATTATTTTTGCAATTTTTAGAAATGCTTGGAGCATAAAAACAATGTTAATGCCATGCAAATAATGTTCACACGTTTCTGAAAAATGTTTCATGATATTTGAGGAAATAATATTATGCAATGTTAAAAAATGTTCTCATATTTTTAAAAATGTTTCATACCATTTATATTTCTTGTTACATTTTAAAAAGTGCACGCATCTTAAAAAAATTGATGACATTTAAAGAAAACATTTATATAATGTTAAAAAATCCGCATACTCTAAAAATTGGTTCACACCGGTACCATGCAAAAAATATTCAAAGTCTATTCTACATGTAGCATGTATTCAAAAACATGTTCAAACATGTATTTGAAAAAAAATCATGTATTTGGGAAGTATTCAACATCCATAAAAAAAGGTTCCACATGCATACGAAGAATGATTGATGTGTATTTAAAAAAATTATCATCATATATTCTAAAAGATGTACAATGTGTATCTGAAAATGTTTCACATGTACTGAAAAAATGTTTTAAAGTGTATTAAAAAAGTTCAATGTGTAACTAAAAATGTTTAACATGTATTAAAAAAGAGTTCAAACATGTTCATGGTGTATTTAAAATATGTGCAACATGTATATGAAAAACACACAAGGTGTATTTAAAAAGTAGATATTTATTTCAAGAAAGAAAAGGAATAAATATGAAAGAAAAACAAAAATAGGTAAAGGAAAACACAAAAAATAGAGAGAAAATTCGTGGAACCTTCCTAAAGGCGACCAAAAAGGGTGGAAGGTTCCAACCAAGTGTTCGGAACCTTCCTAGGTACCGCTTCATTGGGCTGGTCCACTCAGCCGACACAGCAACTCGCACTATAGGCGAGTGGAGCTACATCTTGCAATAAACGAGACATAGCTCCCACGGTGAAACGGTGTGCAAGAACCACTCGGCTTATATGCTTTGTTGCAGCCCATAAACTTCTGTACAAATCCATAAACCTCACATCCATATGGCTAGCACGGGCGTGTCTGCTCAACAACTATGTGTTGTTCGTACGGATTCCTAATAGGAATCACATACGTGCCATAACTAGCAGGTTTCCCACTTAGCGCGTTGGTCGCTGTCGGTTCGCTCCATCCTTTTTCTATCCGTTTCCTTTTTCATGTTCTTTTCTTATTTTCTTTGTTTTTCTCCTGTTTTCTTGTACTTTGGTTTTGTTTGTTTCTCATTGGTTTTTTTTCTCTTTTTTTACATATTCTTTAATTCTCCTTTTGGTTTTCCTTGTTTTCTTTGGTTCCCATTTTGTTTCTTTCTCGGCTTTTATTGGTTATCTTTTTTTTAACACATGTATATTTTTTATTTGTACAAAATGTACAATTTTAGAGTACACGTGAAACATTTTTTAGATACACATTGGAATTTTCTCAAATACATGATGTATATAGGATTTTTAAAAACGTAATGAACATATGTTTTGGAAACGCGGAAAATTTTCATAAAAGGTCCAGAACATTTTTCTAATTGTACAAAACATTTTTTTAATTATGCAACCAGAATTTGTACCATTTATGCCATTTTTTAGAAAACTTTCTTTCATTTTTTGAAACGTGGGAACATTTTTCATACGCACTACCTGTTTTCTTAACTGCGCTAATAAAAAATGTATGCTAACATTTTCCAAATTTATGATTTTTAATTCTTATTAAGTAAATTTTACTTTTTTGTACTATATTGATTTGAATATAAAAAAATTATTTACTAGCCATGTCCTTCTGGGCCTGGGAATAAGGAGAACATAGCCTCGGCCTCTCTGTCTTGTCTGCAGCGAGATGAAAGAAGTGCTCGCCTCAGGCGTTTCTCAAATAGGCCGGCCCATTACGGCAGAGAGTGCTGGCGCGTCAGCGCACATCCGGTTCTGCTGTTTTTCTTTTTTCTTTTTTTAATTATATTTCTGAAAATGGTTTCGTGACATTAATTTTAAAATATTCACCACGCATTAAAAAATCTCTTTAATTTTAATAAATCGTATAATTTATAAAAAAATACGAATTTCAAAATTAGGTTCGTGACATTTTCAAAATACAATATAGTTTTTTCACGTAATTTATAAAATGTTTTCGTACCATTCAAAAAATATTGAACATGTATTTGAAATTTTAAACTTTTATTAAAAAACTTGAAACATATATTTGAAAATACGATCAGTGTGTATGAAAAAAATATTAACATGTATACAAAAAAATGTATAACGTGTATTGAAAAAATTTGACATGTATTTGAGATAAAATATACCCAATGAGTATTGATGAAAACCGATAAGAAAACACATAGAAAGTTAGAAGGAAAGGAAATAATATCTCATCGATTTTTTCAAGTGGTTCAAACCGGTCCGTAGAACCTTTCCAAAACCACTGCAGGGAGCTACTTGTTTTTACGTCGACCTGTTAACGGATTGCAGGGTACGTGCAGCGGCTTGGTGTGCATTCCCGTCTGGCTAACAAAGTCTTTAATCTTGTATACAAAAGAAAAACTCTTTCCAACAAATGTGCCTAAGAAAAAGTTTGTCAAAGAAACTGTGCCTAAGAAAAATCTGGCCAACAAATCCACTAAAAACGAATTTCTGGCCACCCATTTATTCCGAGCAAGTACAGGTCAAGAGAAAAAAGACAATGCTTACAGTCATACTCCAGAAAGAAGAGTATCCATTGACTGACCAGGACGAGTTGATGGAGTAGCAACCAAGGTGCTACGTAGTGTACTTATACAACGCAAAAGAAAGGGGAAAAGGCAGCACGTCGGACCGCACTAACGTCGATCTCCCACAACACCTCACACGAAAACGACCAAGCATTATTGTAGAATCATTGAGGAGACTAGACTTGAGTCGGGTCGAGCTGGATCGACTTGCGCCGCACGGATCTCTAATCTTCCTCCGCCACCCACTTTGTCCTGCCCTGTGTACCGACCTAGTTTTTCCCGCCCGATCGAGCCGATTACGTGGCCGGCATTACGTCCAGCTTTGCACCCAAGGTGATTAAGCATGCGATATAAGAAGTTTCTCCGATGACTCCTTGTTTGTTGCTACCGGCTCCAAGTACGTACGTGATCGAGATTCGAAAGTGACGAGTGTGGGAAGTGCGACGACGTGTACAAGACACTGCTTATTTGGTTGTGGCGGTGCATTCTCCTTGGTGACCAGTACAGACTTCTCAACCTATGATGACGGGGCTCCAATAATTGCACACGGCGCGGGAAAGGAATGATGTGGTCACTGTCTTAACGGTACAACTTGTGGATCTCGGCCACCTAACCACTGCATATCGTGGCTGCATCCATCGATCGACCAGCACACCGCACACGCACCGAAAGCAAGCAGGAACCAATGTGCGCTTTCCGATGTCCGATCAATCGCATATGCTCTCAGTCATATCTGCACCAGTAGTTGTTTAACTCTTGTAGTGTCGTCCTATGCTATGAGCGGCAGCGCAATTGGTCTAGTCTAGTGTGTTGCATCTCACCTTTGTTAATCTTGGCGCTTCAAACTTGTCACCGAGCACTGAAAGAAACTCGAGGAGCTACGTACGTAGGGTAAACTGATCCGGCTGGTTCACTGGAATATTTCAAGTGCAGTAGTTGTCTGACGAAGCTCGAGTATTTCTCTCTGTACAAAGTTTGTACAGTATTCATACCGATGGAACGTCACATGAAGCCACACACACACGTACAGCTTGCCTACTGTAGCCAGGCTCTACAGTTTGTGCAGTAGTACTACCAGTAGTCTTTCTAGCACGTATAGGACAGAGAGCGGCGATAGTGCACACGAGCTCGCCCGCTCCTGTTATACGGGCCAATAGCACAGCGTCTGGTTGGGAGCAGCATTTATGGCGGAAGGAAATGCTGGCGTGTATATGGCAGAGAAATAGTGCGCGTACATGATGGGTCCATATGGCGGGGCAACGGAGTTAGTCATTGCCGTGACGGCCGGACCTGATAATGTTCGATTGGTACAGAATGGCGAATGGCCGCAAAAAGTGGGTGGATTCAAGCTTTTCGCCCAGGTAAGCGGTGGATCGACGTGCATGCATGATTGCTTGATTCTTTTACCTGTTTGTACTCACGATGCACTTGGCTTTAGTATCATTTTATTTTCTGCTTGTCAGCAGGTTTTTTTTTTTTTGAGGCTAAAACACACGCTTTATTACTCAAGAATGTTCTGAGGAATACATCTCAAGTTTGGAGGTTGGAAGCAGCCAAACATGGCGACCAATAGACAGACTAAGCGCGTATTTAGCGAGGCTATGTGCCTCAATATTTGTGGTTCTACGTTCAAAAATAAAAGAACAAGATTGAAATTCAGACTCCATTTTCTTGATCTCCCGGATAATATGTGCATGTGTTCCTCCATTGCCTTCAGAAATATTGGAGACCACTTCCTTGCAGTCCGATGCGACCACCACTTGTGTTTGCATTAGATCAGATGCTAAAGCCAAAGCCTCCCTGCAAGCTAGGGCTTCAAGAGACGCCGGGTCAGAGACACCCTCAAAACATATAGCTGAAGCTCCCATGAACGAGCCATCCAATGGCTCGACAGATGACACCGACTGATCCGCGTCTTGCTGATTTGGTTGTAGCCCCATCCACTTTGATCTTGCAGTGGCCCGGTGGCGGAGGAAGCCAGCGTTGAATCAACGTTGGAGCTCGCACCTGGTTCTGTTGCGTAGGCCTCGAGACTGATATCTCTGAGATGAAGCGATCAACAAAAGATGCGTACCCGCTGGACTTTGAAATATATTTTCATGGATTGCCTTCCGACGAGCATGCCAAATAGCCCATAGAGTGACTAGAGCTCTGATGAAATCTGACGACGATACTTTCTCCATTATAGTGAAGATCCATCTGCGTGCATCAGGTTCTGTTACCTCACTTAACGCCGACAGCAGATGCTCTTCCTCCGAGCGCCCACACGCACCTCGACATGGTGCACTCCAACAACGAGTGACGCCACGAATCCTCATTGCCGCAAATTCTGCACCGGCTTGTCGTCGCCATTTTGCCGGTGGTGGAGCAAGTCTGCAGAAGGTATAGACTGTTGTGCTAATCTCCAAAGAAACACTCGGATTTTTGAAGGAACCTGGATCTTCCAGAGTTGGCACCACGACCGTTCCTCTGATCCAGTATTCGACGAATCGCTCCGTCCTTCCAGCCAAGCTTCCCTCCTGATTTTAGTTGTTACCAACATGCGGTAGGCTGATCTAACTGTAAATATACCCTTACGCTCATGGCTCCAAACCCAGAAGTCATCAACAGATCTTGTACACACCGGAATGGATAGGATAGCATCAGCGTCGAACTTGATAAAAACGCTTCGGACTAGTCCCCTATTCCAGTCGCCCACATTATGCAAAATGAGCTCGTTCACCATCTGTGGAGGATTCTGTATCAAACTTGTGATTGGCCTCATGTTATGCTCCCGGGGTAGCCAATTATCCCGCCATATGTTGGTAGTAACTCCATTACCAACTCTTCGGATTAGACCCTGAGATAAAACTCCCTTGCCTTCATATATCGCTCGCCACACTTGAGAGGGCGAACTCCCCAACTCAGCTTGTAAAAAATCTGTGTTCGGAAAATATTTTGCTTTCAAGATTCTTGCACTAAGGGAAGTGGGTTCCTGAAGAATACGCCAAGCCTGCCTCGCCAACAGAGCAAGGTTAAAAAGTTCTATATCACGGAAACCCAAACCTCCCATGTATTTTGGTCTTGTCATGACTTCCCAAGACACCCAAGCAGCCTTTCTTTCCCCCTCCTTACTACCCCACCAAAATTTCCTGATAAGAGAATTTATATGTTGGCAAAGGCCTCTAGGGAGTAAGAAGCAGGACATTGAGTAAACAGGAATGGCCTGAGCCACACTTCTAATGAGCACCTCCTTTCCACCAGCAGATAATAACTTTTCCATCCACCCTTTCACTTTGCTCCAGACTCTGTCCCTCAGGTATTTGAAAGCCCCATTTTTTGAGCTTCCCACATCACTAGGCATACCCAAATACTTCTCAGAAAGTGTTTCGTTTGGGACTTCCAGCACCTCTTTAATCTCATTCCTTAGAGTAGTAGGGCACCCCTTGCTGAAAAGATAGATGATTTTGACCGATTTATTTTCTGCCCCGACGCTTTACAATATTTGTCCAAAACTGAGGATAACTCTCTAGCTCCATCACCATGTGCCTTGAAGAACAGCAGGCTGTCATCTGCAAAGAGTAAGTGGCTTACCGGCGGAGCCGTTTGGGCCACTTCAATACCACTGAGGTGCGATGACTCATTATTTTTTAGGAGGCACGAAAGGCCCTCCGCTGCCAGCAAGAACAGGTAAGGAGATATCGGGTCCCCCTGCCGGATACCTCGGGTAGGTTTAAAATTCTCAAGCTTATTACCATTCATCAACACTGAGAAATTAACTGAGCTTACCATACCCATGATCAAAGATACCCAAGATGGTGCAAAACCCAGCTTGGTCATTATGGCTTGCAAATAGCTCCATTCAACTCTATCGTAAGCCTTCATCATGTCTAATTTTAGTGCAGCAAATCTGTTTTTCTTTGCCTTGTTGCGCTTCATAAAATGTAGACACTCATAAGCCGAGATTATATTGTCTGTAATAAGACGTCCGGGAACAAAGGCAGATTGCTCTTCTGATATAATGTCAGGTAAGATTAGCTTTAACCGATTTGAGACAACCTTGGAGGCTATCTTGTAGAGGACGTTGCACAGACTTATAGGACGGAACTGAGACAATGAGTTTGGATTGGCTACCTTTGGGATCAGCACTAAGACAGTCTCATTGAGCACTTCCACGCTTTCCTCCCCTCGAAGGATTCTTAAGACAATATTTGTCACCTCGTTTCCAACAAGGTCCCAATGCCTCTGGAAAAAATGTGCAGGATATCCATCCGGCCCTGGCGCTTTGGTTGGAAACATTTGAAAAAGTGCCTTTTTAACCTCTTCAGGTGAATAGGGAGCAAGGAGCTGCTGGTTCATACCTGGTGTTACTTTGACTGGAACTGCATTAAGCACCTCATCCATTCCAGACGTGCCCTCTGCCGTGAATAAATTCTTGTAGAAGGAGGTCGCCAATTGCTCCATCTCGGCTGGATCATCTGTTACAGTACCATCGGCACGCATTAGTTCCTTTATTTTATTTTTTCGCCGTCGCATGCTAGCACGCTGTTGAAAGAACTTGGTGTTCCGATCTCCCTCCGAAAGCCAATCAATACGTGATCTCTGCCGCTGCATGATCTCTTCCATGTGGTATAACTCAATGAGTTTATCACGTATTTTAGTCTCTGCATGCGATGGCATAGTTCTGGAGGGTGAATTCTGTAAAACGTCCAACTCCTTTTTCAAGCTTCTTTATTTCTCGCCGTACGTTGCCGATGTGACGGGCTGACCAGGAGACCAGTGCACCGGATAAGTTACTCAGCTTTGTCGCTAGCTCGGTCGCTGACATCACTACAGGTTCCGCGTCCCATCTCGATCCCAGAGAGTCTCTGAATTGCTCGTGTCTCTCCCAGAATATTTCATACCTGAACTGTCTCCTTCCCCTTTTCCCCCGAGACTCCGGAGTAAATTCCAGACAGATCGGAGCATGATCCGAAGATGCCGCCGTTAGATGTTGCAGATTTGCATTAGGAAACAGGTTCGTCCAGTCAGCATTTGCTAGAGCCCGATCAAGTCTCACTCTGCAATAGGCACCACCTGATATTTTCTTTTCAAAAGTCCAACTCCTGCCTGTGTACCCCAGATCAACCAGCCCACAAACATCAACTGTGTCCCTGAAACCTGCTATCTGCGCTGGGCGACGGGTGCCCGTTCCAACATGCTCTTCCGCGCGCAGGACCTCGTTAAAATCCCCAATGCATGTCCAAGGCAAAGTGCTCGTGGAAGCCAGTGATTTCAGAGTATTCCAGGTTTTATACCTTTCTCCTGTTTGAGCCTCACCATAAACACACGTAAGTCTCCAGTCTGGAATATTTGCCATACTCACTTTTGCATCTAAGTGGTATTCCGAGTAGCCCAAAATTTCAAGATTTATTTCATTGTTCCAAAACATACCGATGCCACCACTACGCCCATTACTGCTAACTGCATAACCATTATCAAAACCTAACGTACTAGCTAGACCTTCTACCCGTGTTGCTGAGATTTGAGTTTCAACTACACATAACACGGTAGGGGCAAATTGCTTCGCTAGATCACGAAGCTCACGAACTGTCGCCGGCTTGCCCGCGCCGCGACAGTTCCAGCACAACACACTCATTGGCCCCGGCGGCGCTCCGTATTGGAGCCCGCCAAAGATGCTTCAGAACTCTTGCCAGAAGTTGAAGTTGTTGTTGTAGAAACTCTTTCGGATGTTGTTCGGATCCTCTTTGGGTCTTGCTTTGACGTGGGACTAGGAGGGATTTGTGCCGGGGGCAAAGCCAGAAGATTGCTTGGTAGCTGAGCTTGTGGTGCTGCACGTACTATGGCTGTTGTATTGGTTGCTGCAGGGACCATCAACTCTCCTCTTTCTGATGCACGCTTCCTATTCCCGTCTGCCTCTGTCATAGTAGCATCAACATCATCTACTTCTGGATCATAGACATCCTCCTTGCCATGCGCGCTTCTGCGCCCGGAACCACGCCCAGAGCGGCCTCCTCCACTTCCTTGACCTCTGCCCCTACCTCGTCCACCAGCCGGACCAGGTCCAGCTCCACGAAACCATGTAGCTCTGAGGTCTTTGAAGACCAGAGCTTTTGGAGGGTGAACACCGTCCCCACACTCCTTGAACAGATGACCTAGATGGCCACAGACCGCGCACCAATCCGGCAACCTCTCATACTTAACCCTGAAAATCTCCCTCTTCTGTCTTACAACGAGCGACACCGCATTTTTTAGAGGCTTTGTAACATCAATCTTTACTCGAACCCGGTAAAAATTACCTTCAAAATCATGCGACTTTGGCTCAGCATATATAAACTCGCCCACTGTTGCAGATAACGCCTTGATCTTGGGAAAAAAACCGTCAGGCAGATCATGAATCTGCATCCAAATATCTATCTTGTTCAGAACAATTGAGGACGGTCTTGTATATCCATCGTATGGGGCTATAACCACCGCCTTGCCCTTGGATGTCCATGGTCCCTCCTCCATGACCCGTTCCCAGTCTCCGAGACATGAGAACTTTAGCGTGTACAGATTATCCTCAAGCGGACGGATTTTCACTTCCTGAGCTAGATCCCAAGCGACCCTCAAGTTGCGATAGAACCAGTACTGGCTGTATGACTTATCTGTATGAACCCGGGCATTGAATCTGCTCACGGGCCAAAATCACTCTTTTGACTTTGATTGATGAGTTTAGCATGAAATAATCCACATTTGAAAAAAAATCATGATCTGACATTTTTCGCTGCCATCTGCGATGGTTGGGTGGACGAGCTACCCACAGAGTCAATGGCGATAGGATATGTGTCATGCTCGCTGACTACGTTGATGTTGCAAACAACTACCTGTATCAGCTAGCTAATATCAGCCGTCTGCATGCCTGTTGGTAGCTTAAGGATATCTCCAACGGCATAGATCAAAACGAACACACCAAACGTCTGTGGAAGCGTAAGCGGGGCTTGGATACGGCAACCGGCCATTCAATCTTGTGCATCAAAGTTCGACCATATCTGAAATGGAAATTTAACAAAACTGACGAAACTGAAGTATACATCAAATTTTTCATTAATATTTGGGATAAGTATATTTTTTCGTCCTCGAACTCTTCCAAGAGTTTAGAAATCGTCCCTCAACTTTAAACAGGAGAGTTTTTGTCCCTCAACTATCAAAACCGGATAGTTTTTGTCCCTCATGCCGCTTCGGGCGGTTTTAGTCCGGGATGAACAGTAAATCGGTGAACAGTAAAATCGAAAAAATTAGCAAAAAAAACTGAAATTTTACAGCATCTAATACTCTGGTGCCCAAGACCCGTGCAAAATTTCGTGTTATTTCGACATTCGAGCAGCTCGTGGGAAACAAAAAACTGTAAATATGTACATCGGTGAATATTAAATTCAAAAACATAGCAAAAAACATGAAACTTTTTGGCATCAAAGATGCTCAGGTACGCAAGATGCGTGCAAAAATTCGTGATCAAATGACATACGAGGAGCTCTAGCCAAAAAAAAAATAGCGAACTTTAAAAAAATTTGAGCCAAATTTTATTTTTTTGTCACGAGTTCGTACAATGCCCAAACACCACGAAAATTTGCACGCACGTTGCGCACCCAAGCCTCTTTGATGCCAAAAAAACTCATATTGTTTTGAATTTTTTTGCTATTTTGTTTTGAATTTACTGTTCACTGACGTACATATTTATAGTTTTTTGTTTGCCACGAGCTGCTCGAATGTCGGAGCACCACAAAATTTGCACGTGTCTTGCGCACCAAAGAATCTTCGATGCTATAAAATTTTATATTTTTTTATTTTGTTGCTATTTTTTTCGATTTTACTGTTCACCGATTTAGTGTTCATCCCAGACTAGAACCGCCCGAAGCGGCACGAGGGACGAAAACTATCCGGTTTTGATAGTTGAGGGACGAAAACTCTCCGGTTTAGAGTTGAGAGACGATTTCTAAACTCTCCAAAGAGTTCAAGGACGAAAAATATACTTATCCTTTAATATTTGGACGGAATTTACGGGGACATGGATTTTTTTACATAACAAAAAGTAAAACTATCCTAGTCTACACGACTTTGTTGGACATATGGATGTCCATGCTCCACATCCTTCTCTTTGTCGTCTGCCTCTGGCCGTGGGAGGCCGTCACATATTGGCTAAGGACTATTGTTAAAAACACATATTTTGCTTATTTGTGAGTTTGTAACTGACTACCATTGGCCTATGCATATATATGCTGCTGGTCCTATAACATATACTTCTTGAAAAGTACGCAACCAATTAATTCATTCAGGAAAGATTAATGGCTACAAAGGAAAGCTCTTCCTCCAGGTTATTAACAATGTAGAGTAACTTGAAACAGGAACCGAATTTATGAAAGGAAAAAAAACATGGTAGCTATCACCTGGCCAATGCAACAAAACACAAATGTGCAAACAGACCATGGATTCAGTTTATGGTTTCCTCTATCTCTTCAAATTTTCAAATCAGCAAAATAAAAAGAAAAAAAAAACTATGATCTTGGCTGATTTTGGCACTGACCGTTACCTCATGTATAATTAGGGTTGCAACATGAGTTTCATGTGTAGTAGCACTTGTGTGGTTAATTTTTTTTTGCAGTGAGTCGAAGCAAAGTGGATAAAATACATTAAAAAAAAGCTATGTGGATTAATACTGCTTTTACTTTCTAATTTATGTACGGTAAAGCAAAGATGGGATTTACATCACAAAATATGTATTTTCAGTTATGTACGCTAAAGTAAAAACATGTTTTCTTCCGACAATAATCCATATCCAATATTAATTAGATGCTCTTTGTTATTGGGGAAAAACAAAGAAAAAAAAAGAATTGCCAGATTGCCACTCTCAAGAATCGAACCCAGCACCTCTTCTAGTTTTTTTTTTTGAGAATCACACCTTCTAGCATTAAGGTTCGTTCAGAACGTATGCATGTCAAAAGAAAAAAAAGAGAACGTATGCATGTCAAAAAAAAATCATAACGTATGCCATCTAATGGGCCGTGAGTACAGATTTTATGCAGACGTCGTTTTCACGGCGAGAAGGAACGGCGCTTACTGTGCCGTGGGTCCGGACCAGAGTCCTTAATATGTATGGCGTTGCGTACAGCATTATACCACGTTCAATGCGAGCCCAGTCTCCCATCCCAACGAGAACGAGCGCGCAACGATAACATGTGCAGCGAGGACGAGCACTCCTATGGATTTTCGGTATAGGACACTCGTTTGTCACGACGTGAAGCATACTCGTACACGCAGAGAGACGCACGTGTACGTACGTACGTATCGTACGGTGCGATCTGCAGTGCAGTTATCTGTTGTCGCATGCTAGCCGGCCCATGCCTAGCTGCATAAAGTTTGGGCGGTGACACTGATGGGTGCATGCATATGCGCCGTCGCTTCGTTTGGCCAGGTCGTTGTCAGGTGAGCACTGCTACATGGACGATGGTTGGCGGCCGATTCCTGCACGACAAAATATTGCAGCCATGTATTCCTTTTGTTCAGTGGGTTGCAGCCGTCGATAATGAGTGTCGTGCATGCAGCGTCCGCCAACCATCGTGTGTACAGTATTTCCGTTGTCAGGTATATCGCGCCCACGCCGCGGGATCATCTCAGGCCAACTCAACCCCGAAACTGCTATGCAGACGACACTACACCGAGCCTAAGGCCAACTCCATTGCGCGACCCCAAACAGACATCCGCTTTGCCCGGATTCTGTCCGTTTGGATAGGGCGATGAGTCATGTCCGGGCCTGTTCTGTAATGCGGTGGTCGTGCGCCCAGCGCGCGGCCGCATCCTTTGGCCTCATCTTGTCCGCCTCCATATTAAAAAGAGAACAACATTTCAAATATCAGCGGCCCTAGTTCACGCCGGCAACAGAGCCAACGGCCTGCATGTCCTTGCCGGCAAAATGAATAGTTTTATTCGCCGGCAACACAGACAGCCTTCAAAATGAATCTGTTTCTCACCGGCACACAGCCAACGGCCTAGCAGGCGACACCCATGCCAGCCTCCAAAAAGAACGGTCACGGCCGATCGGACGACCTAGTTTAGGCCGTCGGCGCCGAACATCTCCTTCTGCCTGGCCTCAAACCAGCTCCTCGTCTTCTCGCTCACCTTGGTCAAGTCCATGCTAATGATTGCAAGGGCCACCTCCTTTACTTTGGTTGCGGCATTGGTGGCCTCGATGTCGAGCTGCCTCTGCCTGGCCTTGACATTGGTGGCCTCGATGTTGAGCTGCCTTTGCCGGGACGCCTCCTCCATGTCGATCTTCCTCTTCTTGGCCGCCTCCTCCATCTCAAGCTTCTTCCTTTGAAGCTCTAGGTATTGCTTCGTTTGCTCGTCCTTGCTTTGCCACTTCTTCTCGTCCCTCACATCCTTTTGAGACATCATGCCATGCAAAGTCTCATGCAGGGCCATGGATGAGGCATCACGTATGTCGTCCACCTTGGAGTTGTTCTTGCCCCTCGGCCTCTTCAACGCCTCGCCATCTTCACCTCCGGCGAACTTGGTCGTCTTCTTGCCTCTTTTCCTTTGAAGTTCACGGTATTGATCCATGAACTTAGGACAATTGTTGATGATCGTCCAACAATGCGTAAGGGTGAATGGCTTGTCATTACGTCGAGCCTTGAATGCTTCCAAACATTGAAATGCCTACACCACATGATCAACAAGAACCGGACATGCAAACATATACAAGGCCGAAGTCTCATGGCCGTAGCAAGGAAAGGACTAGGATGAGGAGAGCATACCATGTCCCCAACGCCGAGATCACTCACGGGTCGTGCTTCAACGCTCTCAAATGCGGCGCAATACTTGTTGCACTCTTGTTGGATGAACAACCACCTCTTTTGAATCGAGGTGATGCCACGGTTGCTTGTAATTTGGTAGGTCTCAAACATCTTCCTTTCATGGAAAGTTTTGTGGACTCTCGTCCAAAAAACTAGGCCCTTTTGTTGCGCGCCCGTCCTCGGATCTTAGCTAATCTCTATCCAACATTGGCAAATCAACTTGTCCTCCTCTTGTGTATATGAACCTGTGCGAATGCTTTTCCTCCACTTTTGTGCTTTCGCACTTCGGGTGAGCTCATCGATGAATAATGGCTCGCCACTAATATCAATGTCATTGCCTTCTTATTCATCACCATCACCTTCGCAATAGATGTCATTGTCTTCATGCCACGAGTCACCATGGTCGTAGTCAGCACGGTCGTCGGCCTCTTCATCGGCAACGTATTGGGCGCGGCCATCCTGACTTTGGGTCTCCTCGGGATCGTAGGCAGGGCCATGCCACCGTTGTAGATCACATCCTCCATGAACTGATTGT
This sequence comes from Triticum aestivum, assembly GCF_018294505.1. Lineage (NCBI taxonomy): Eukaryota > Viridiplantae > Streptophyta > Magnoliopsida > Poales > Poaceae > Triticum > Triticum aestivum. The sequence continues at coordinate 677,491,937 of NC_057798.1, read as the reverse complement.
AGAAGGGGTCATCGACCGGCAGCGTTGCTGTTGGCTGAAAGTGCGTTATATCGACTAGAGAGGGGTGAATAGGCGATTTTTATGAATTCTTCACTGAGGAATTTGCTGGTGAGGAAATTCCTAAATGAAGAACTACTTGCAGCGGAATAAGTACTCAAAAGTAAACATGGTAGAACACAAGCATAGTCATCATGATGAAATGAAGACAAGCATAAAGTATAGAAAGAGTAAGCACAGGATAACACACGATGAAGACAAATAGACTAAAGAAATTGAACTGAGGAAATTGAGAAAGTCTTCAGTCAAAGTCTTCAAACAGATATGAACAAGCACTCACAACAGAATTGAGGAAATGAAAGAGTTGAGGAAATAGAACCAGTAAGCTTGGTGAAGACAAAGATTTGGTAGACCAGTTCCAACTGCTGTCTCAGTTGTACATCTGGTTGGAGCGGCTGAGTATTTAAACTCGAGGACACACAGTCCTGCACACACAGTCCTCATCATATTCTCCTTGAGCTAAAGTCACACAGACCTCACCCAATCACTCGTGGTAAGTCTTCAGGTGACTTCCGAACTTTCACAAACTCGGTCACTCGGCAATCCACAATTCCTCTTGGATGCTCTAAACCTTGACGCCTAACCGTCTGGAAGAAGCATAGTCTTCAAAGGTAACAAGCGTCGGATCCACGCAGGATCAATCTCTTCAATGATGCTCAATCACTTTGGGTTTGAAGGTGTTTGGGTTTGGGTTTTCCTCACTTGATGATTTTCGCTCAAAATCCTCGGAGGATGGGATGCTCTCAAATGACAAGTGTCAGTTTCTCTCGGAGCAGCCAACCAGCTAGTGGTTGTAGGGGGCAGCTATTTATAGCTGGGGAGCAGCCCGACATGATAAGGCATAAATGCCCTTCAATGATATGACTGTTAGGTGGGTAGATATTTTGGGACAGCTGGCGCATAGCACAACAACGGTCAAAATTTTGACTCTCAAATTCCTCAGGGCTATCATGTTCCTCACTGTGTAGGCAATCCGCACTAGCGAATTCCTAACTCCTCAGTCAGAACAAATTCCTCAGCAACCAGAAGAACTTTGTCTCTGTTATTGAAGAAATTGACTGAACTGTATGAGATTTCCAATGGCTTCACTCGAAGGGATTGGTAGGTGTAGGATATTGAGTTGAGCATCACATGGAAATTTTTCCTTAGTATTTCCTCGACCCCCTTTAACAGTACGGTGTTTCCTATGACTCAAGAAAGAGAAAATGAAACTACGAAAACAAAAGTCTTCACGCTTCATGTTCCTTGAATGATTGCCAAGTCTTCAAGGTCACACCAATTTCTTCACTTTCAAAGTCTTCATAAAGTCTTCAAAAATCCAAAGTCTTCAGTTGAAGAACTTCATTTTTGGGGGTCGACTTTCTCTGTAAATATCAAACTCCTCATAGACTTATAGACCTGTGTACACTCACAAACGCATCAGTCCCTTAACCTATAAGTCTTCAATACACCAAAATCACTAAGGGGCACTAGATGCACTTAAAATCTCCCCCTTTTTGGTGGTTGATGACAATATAGGTTAAGTTTTCAACGGGATAAACATATGAAGTGTAAATGCTGATATTGTGGAATTTGATTGCAAGATATAGAAGAACTCCCCTGAAGATGTGCATAGTGAGGAATTTGCTTTTGAAGCAATGCACACTTGAAGAGTATAATCATGGAGAACTCCCCCTATATCTTGTAATTCATACACGCATTTGACAATATAATATGAAGAATTTGAAATGCATGATGAAATATGGTGACTGATGTAATTCAGCATGCGTGCATTAACATTAATGAGGAATAAGCATGCAGAAGAACACAAGAAAAGTATCAAGCCACCATAGAGTTTAAGATTACAACTCGATCCTGCAAAGTCATCAAAAGAACGAGAGTTCTAACTTAGAAAAAACGCCCATATAAGATAGACCCGCTTGAAGACTAACTCAAACTTCTCCCCCTTTGTCATCGAATGACCAAAAGGGTTGAAGATGAGGACTAACGCCCCTAAAGAATATCATGATGATGGAGGAGTGCCAGCATTGTTGGGGTCTTGTGTCGTTGTAGGGCCTGCCGCAGTGTCGTCCAAGTCTTCATACTCGTCCATGTCGCGTGATGAAGAATATGAACTGGCGACCAAGGGAGGAACCTTGACCTTCTTGAATCTCTTCAGTGGAGGAGCAGACCAGTCAAAATCTTCCTTGAAACCCATTTGCTTCATATCTTCTTCACCATAGAGATGTGAGAGAATAACCCAGGTGCGATCAAAGACTTCATGGAGGTAGTAATGGTTTTTCTTCACTGCATTATGTGTAGACGTCATGTTGTGAAGAATAGAGCCAAACTGACGCTTAACCCATTTGTGGTTTCGATCCACCTTCTGGTGAAGACTAAGAAGCAGCTCACGGTCAGTCATCACACGAGGAGCAGTGGCTTGAGGATTTTGCTTGGATGCATTTGCAGCAGAATCATGAGTGGCAGAGTCATCATTGGTGGAATAAGATGCATCTTTGCGGAACTAACCATCCAATGGACGAATACCTTCATCGATGACAGCTGGTGCCTTGCCCTTTTCATCAGCTGAGGAATATGTCCTCTTGAGGACTTCAATAGGGGGCAAGTAGCTGCCATGGTTGAGTGTATCTGCTTTCTAGTTTAGTGAAGACCTTGTTCTGATGAATCTCATAATCCAAGGAGCATGAGGCTTCAGCTCAAACGGAGAAAGTGCAACATTTGCCAGAGTCCTCATGAAGAAATCATGATAATTGATAGGGATGCCATGCATGATGTTAAATAGCATATTCTTCATGATGCCAACAATTTCCTCATCAGATGAGTCGTGGCCTTTGATAGGACTCATAGCCTTCGTCAGAATGCGGTAGACGGTTCTTGGTACATACAGCAATTACTTCACGAGGAATTTGGTCCTGGGGGCTTGACCAGGCTTCAGAGGCTTCATGAGCACTTGGATGTAATGAGCAGTAAGTTCAGGTTCTTGGTATAGACAACGAGCACCTTCAGGTGGAGGACTGATTGGCAGGGCATGAAGTAATTCAGAGGCCGGTGCCTTGTAATGAGTGTTTTCGGTCATCCAGTCCAACACCCAAGTGTTGATATCATCAGCATCACCTGTTATTAAGGATGGCAATGGGTCGGGTTTGGATCGGGTTGAACAATATCAAATCCATATCCATATCCATGAAGACAGTCTTTGCCCACCCATGAAAAAATCCACAGGTGAAAAATTGTGTCCATGTCCAAACCTGATGGATATCCATACCCACCGGATATCCATTGGGTCCTCTCTAGACATATAAATAAGACATAACACAATGTTAACATAAGCTCTTCCATTCTTCACTTAAGGGCATGCTAGGCTTCACTTATGGTAAATCAACCTCCACTAACAACATAAGATCATTTAGTATTTTTCTAACAGATGAGAATGACGAATCAATTAACAAGGAGATAAAAAGAAGGGAAGGGCGTTGGGGTATGTTACAGAGGGTATTGAATGTCAACTAATAAAAGTTATGACAGGGATTGTGTAATTTCTTTTGCATGTTTTGGATAACAAAGTGTAAAATTGCACTGGGACATGTAACTGTGGGGTAGGGATAGTCGATTCTTGCCCATTAAGTCATACTATCGGGTCGGGTTTGGATATACCCATGGGTACAAGATTATATCCAAGCCCTACCCACGAGCAATTGGGTTGGGTTTGGGCGTTGCCCATGGACAGAAAAGCATATCCAAACCCTATCCACTTGGGTCGGGTATCCATGGATATCCATGTCCATGGATAAAATTGCCATACTTACCTGTGATGTGTAGCGTTGCATAGAACTGAAGAATAAGCTCTTCATTCCAATCAACTATGTCAGTGCAAAAGTTGAGCAGTCCTGCATCGTGAATCATACTGAGGACTGGTGAGAAGCAAGGAATTGATTCCATGTCCACGTGAGGAATATGCTGGTGGCCGAAGACTTTGTATTTGTTGTAAAGCAATGAAGAATAGAAGTTGGTCTGACTGGCAGTCCAGAAGCGCTTCCTTCAAAGACAAGCAGAGTCATAAGGATTATAATCAGTGAAGAACACGTGCTCACCGAAGAAGTCATCAGCCTTGAATTTCTGCTTCTTTGAGAATGGATCCTTTGGCTTGGGCTGAGGAGTGTCAGTCAATTGCATCACCACATCAGGAATCACAATCTCAGGATCCACAGGCTGAGGAATTTCAGGCTCTTCTTCAGCTGCAGCCTGGGTCTTCAATTCTTTATTTACAATATCTTCAGCACTAGTGGCTGGAATTTCTTCATGGACAGATGGGGTTGCATGAGGTTCTTCAGATCCCATTTGTACTTCAGTAGCAGCAGGGGACTGAGGAATTGCTTGAAGTGGAGTGAACATTGGAGAGTTGGGGTGCTGACTTTCCTAAAAGTCATCATTGAGCACAGGTGTGGTACAACCAATGTCCATATCCTCATCTTCCATTTCTTCAATTCCGGCCTCTTCGGTAGTAAACTGAGGCATAGGCGAGGAGACAACCGGTGTTGAAGGGATTGCATCCACTTCAATTTCTTCATCCAACTGCTCTGACGAAGCAGCAGAAGGATTATCTTCATCAGATTCACTTGGAATCACATAATCTTCACCAAAAGGAACAAGGTCCTTTGATGGCATGAATGAGACAGGAACGACATCAATTGGGTTGTCAATTGAGCTTGTCAAAGGCTTCATCTTCTTCGGGGCTGAAGAATCTGATGAAGTTGATGCCTTCCTTTTCTTCATCGTTGCACGCTCTGCAGCCTTGGTCTTCTTCACATCTGATGCAGATGGAAGGATTGGAGCTGGCGTTGGTGTTGGTGCAAGAGGAGCAGAGGGAGTTGGTTCATTTTCTTTAGGCACAACTGATGCAGTTGCCCCGACTTCTTCATTTTCTTCAGCCGCGCCACTAGTGGATGCCCTGGCATTTTCATCAGCCCTGGAACTTTCATTTTCTTCAGCAGCCTGATTTTCATCAGCGGTGCTGGCATGTTCTTCAGTAGGTTGAACATATGCTTCAGCAGAGGGAACTTCAATGCGCATAGGAGCAGCAGCAGTTGAAGTGAAAGTCTTCGTCAGGTTGACGAATCGGACCTTGGCGCCCTTCCAGTCAGCCCTGTAGGATTCAAATTCTTCGCTGAGCTTCTTGATTTCAGCTTGTAGTGCAAGAAGCTGCTCAGGCGAAAGATTGAGGATGTTGTCCTTTAGGTAACGCTGCTTCTTGTATTGCGTTTTATTCAGAGACCTTGCTTGGTCATACTTCCATTTTTCTTCTCCAATGAAAGCAGTCAAGACATGACTTTGACCAGGAGTGAAGTTCATCTTCGGCAAAGGTGTGTTCGGGTCCTTGTGCCATAGATCAATGAAGTCTAGGATCAACTTTGGATCTAGTAGCATTGGCACAGTGCTGCCTTTGGCTCTAGCGGCCTTGACCTGCCTGTCCCTGATGAATTTGGCAAGTTCTTCATCATCAGCCTCATCATCATCAGATGGAATTTGAAAAGCAACCTGCTTCTTGTGAGGACTTGGTCGAGGGCCTCGTCCAGCAGTGGCCTTTTTCTTCAGCAGAGAGGGGCCAGTTGAAGAATTTGGTGCAACAAAGGAACTTGCAGATGCTCCTGAGGCAGTTGAGAAGCCTGTAGTCCTTTGACACATGGCGAGATGCACAGGTGCAGAGGATTTTGTTGGAGCAGCTGAGGATTTTGACGGAGGAGCTGAAGACTTTGAAGGAGGAGCAGTTTGAGGAGTTGGCCATGAGGGCTTTGAAGAATCTGGCCATGAGGGCATTGCTGAGGAGCTTGGTCGTGAGGGCATTGAGGTTGAAGCACTTGGCTTGAAAGCAGGCTTCTTAGGCATGGCCTTCCTTGGCTTGCTTGCAGATGCCTCAGCGGCAGAAGCAGCAGCAGCAGAGTCTTCATTAAATTTCCTCACTGCTTCTCTTGCCTGTTTGGACAGTTTGGCCTGGCGCTTTGCCCATTCATCAGGATAATCCTCAACGCGCTTGAGGCTGGTGGGGTCTGCCAGTTGGCCAGGTGCCAACGGAGGTCTTGGGCATGGAGGGTTGAGAGCGAATTTCTTCATGTACTTGGGAGTAACATATGTGTACTCCCTCCATTCTCGTGCCCATCTCCTCTCTATCCTTTGAATGCGCACCTTGCGCTAATTTTTATCCTCTTTGCCAAATTTGGTTTCGTCAGGAGTGCAATAATCCTTGTATATGTCATCGGCGATTTCAAAAGCAGTATTGACCTCAGGCCTCTTTCCACCCTTCTGTGGCTTCTTACCATCAACCATTTTCTTCAGCTGAGGAATATGAACAGCTAAAGTTTCCGAAGAGGTGTGCAACTTTTCTTTGAGGAACATTGCAAATGAGTTAAGTTGATGAGAACCTAGTGATTCAGCGGCAGACATGAGTACCTGTGAACAGAGTATAGTTGCGAGGAATTTGGAGAGGTCATATGCGTTCTCAGAAGGTTTTTCAAAAAGAATAAGTTTGAGGAATTTGACCAGATGAGTCTTCAAGAATTTCACTAAGCGTTCTTTAGGTTCCAGAGTTGTATAGATTGAAAATCCACACAATTGAGGAATCTTGAAGAAAAACATTGCTTAGAGAAACGAATCAAGAGCAGATGACATGTGAGGTGTTCAGTGTGTGAAGAGTTGAAGAATAAACACCTTTGAAGATTTTCAAGAAAAACATTTGAATCAAAGAGGGCATTAAAAGTAAGTTTTAATTATCCTTGATGAAGAACACGACGAACTGCGAAGTGTAGATGAGAAGTTCGTCAGTTCAAATCTTCCACGCCCTAACTCGGCAGAGGAAGACAACTATGGCGGTGGCGGAGTGAAGAAATCCGCAACGGGCATGAGTACGACGGCGACGAGGTCGAGGCAGTGAAGCTCTTCCTCACCGGCGGCGATGAAGTAGCAGCGGCGCTAGGGTTTGAGAAGCTTGAGTGGGAGTGAGAACGAGCGGAGTAAAAACGAAGTGAGGAAGAGGCTGGGGTATTTATAGTAGGAGTGAAAAACTGTACGCCCAAGGAAATCGGATGAACGTGCCCCTGACCCCTCTCATTCGCTTGACATGTGTCACCCACGTACTATGAGGTGGCAATCATGTAAGATCGTGGGTGAATAGATAAGTATTATTGTGGAATGCGGAACTGTTTGAGCGGCAAAACCAAAAATTTAGATAAGATAAGTTTAAAGTTCCGTTCGCAAATTCTTCAGCTGATAAGGATACAGTGAAGATTTTGAACGAGTGTCAAATAGAACGCACATGAAGAATTTGTGAAAAGATTGGGTTGAGTTTAGCATAGAGGGGGAAGGGTTCGATCACATTCACTTAGCAGAGAAAATCAACTTGAAGAATTAGCAATAAGTGAATGCTATATATATATATATCCAATGAAGAAAAACTACGGAAAGAGTGAAGACAATCCAAAGTTGAAGAATATGAAAAACTGAGGAATTTCAAAAACTGAAGAAAAACTCAAATTGAAGATTTTCAACTTTTGGTGGTGGCGTAACCCACCGTATAAGAAAGCTGACTTCAGACACCGCGTACAATTGCCGTAGGGCTTTGAGAGTCAATTTCTTCGTTAATTTCTTCACACTTAGAGGGTTAGTCTTCATTAATTGAAGAAAAATGTTACTTTGTGTGTTGCACATCTAAGTCATCAAGTCAGCATAAGTGTTAGGATGTATGTCCTTTTCAAAGAACATTCGAAGATTCTAGGGTATTTAGCTCACACCACAACTTGCTAAATCTCTTCTCATCCAAGGGCTTAGTGAAGATATCAGCTAGTTGTTCTTCAGTCCGTACATGCTCAATGGAGATGTCACCCTTCCACACATGATCACGAAGAAAATGATGACGAACCTGGATGTGCTTTGTCTTCGAGTGCTGAACTGGGTTGTGAGCAATCTTGATTGCACTCTCATTGTCACAATAGAGAGGCACATTCCTCATGTTGACACCGTAGTCCTTGAGAGTTTGCTTCATCCATAGCAGTTGAGCACAGCAAGAACCAGCAGCAATGTACTCAGCCTCAGCTGTAGATAGTGATACGCAGTTCTGTTTCTTCGAGGACCAATAGACCAAAGATCGTCCAAGGAAATGGCATGTGCTAGATGTTGACTTGCGGTCCACACGGTCACCATCATAGCCAGAGTCTGAATATCCAATGAGATCAAAAGCCGAGCCCTTGGGGTACCATAATGCAAGTGTTGGTGTGTGAGCTAGATATCAAAGAATATGCTTCACAACCTTATGGTGTGATTCCTTCTGTGTAGCTTGAAATCGGGCACACATGAAAACACTAAGCATAATATCTGGCCTAGATGCACATAAATACAATAAAGAGCCAATCATGGAGCGGTATACCTTTTGATCGAAGTCGATACCATTTTCATCAGTGCATAGATGGCCACTTGTGGGCATTGGAATTTTGACCCCTTTGCAGTCTTGCATGCCGAACTTCCTCAATACATCTTTGAGGTATTTCTCCTGAGATATGAATATGCCATTGCACTGTTGACGAATTTGAAGACCTAAAAAGAATTTCAATTCTCCCATCATAGACATTTGATATTCTTCACTCATCATATAGGCAAATTCATCACTGTAACGTTGGTATGTACAGCCAAAAATGATATCATCAACATATATTTGGCACACAAACAATTCATCATCATAAGATTTAGTGAAAAGAGTTGGGTCGAGTGAACCGGGTTTGAAGCCTTTCTTCATGAGGAATTCCTTCAAAGTATCATACCACGCCCGAGGGGCTTGCTTGAGGCCATACAGGGCCTTATTGAGTCTGAAGACTTTGTCGGGATGCTTTGGATCTTCAAAACCTGGGGTTGAGCAACATATACTTCTTCCTCAAGCTTACCATTGAGGAATGCACTTTTCACATCCATTTGATATAAGGTGATATTATGATGGTTAGCATAAGCAAGTAATATGCGAATAGCCTCAAGTCTAGCAATAGGTGCAAAAGTTTCATCGAAATCAATTCCTTCAACCTGTGTGTAGCCTTGAGCTACAAGCCGTGCCTTATTCCTCACCACAAGGCCATTTTCATCTTGCTTGTTGCGGTAGATCCACTTTGTGCCAATGATGTTGTGCTTGCGAGGATCTGGACGGTTGATCAGTTCCCAGACGTTGTTGAGGTCGAACTGATGTAATTCTTCTTGCATACCTTGAATCCACTCAGGCTCCAGAAATGCTTCATCTACCTTAGTGGGCTCTGTGATAGTGACAAAAGCAAAGTGCCCACAAAAGTTAGACAAATGTGAAGCTTTTGAGCATGTGAGAGGACCTGGTGCTTCAATGTCATCGATGATTCTCTCAATTTGCACTTCGTTTGCAACACGAGGATGAGCGGGTTGTCGTCGAGGAATTTGATCCGCATTTTCTTCAGGACCATTTTCCTCAGCACCATTTTCTTCAGGTGCTCCAGCTCGATGTTCTTCATGTTCTGGAATGAATTCTTCAGCAGATTCTTTGGTAGGAATGACATCCTCAGTAGCCTTGAACTTGATAGATTCCTCAGGTGTGGGTTCATCTACCACATAAGGTAGGTGCTCTCTTTGCGAGCCATTAGTTTCATCGAACCGCACATCTACAGTTTCAACAACTTTGTGAAGAACGTTGTTGAAGACTCTGTAGGTGTGCGAGTCCTTTCCGTAACCAAGCATAAAACCCTCATGTGCTGTCGGTGAGAATTTGGAATTGTGATGAGGATCTCTAATCCAACATTTAGCACCGAAGACTTTGAAATAACTCACATTGGGCTTTTTGTCAGTGAGGAGTTCATAAGCAGTCTTTTTGAAGAATTTGTGAAGATATACCCTGTTGATGATGTGGCATGCAGTATCAATTGCATCAATCCAGAAGCGACGAGGCGTCTTGTATTCATCAAGCATAGTGCAAGCCATCTTAGCAAGGGTTCTGTTCTTGCGCTCCACGACGCCATTCTGCTGAGGAGTATAAGGAGAAGATAACTCATGAGTAATACCAAGTTCATCCATATAGCCATCAAGACCAGAATTCTTGAACTCAGTCCCATTGTCAGTTCTGATGTGCTTGATCTTCACACCAAAGTTGGTTGAAGCCCTCGAGGAAAATCGTTTGAAGACTTCCTGCACTTCATGTTTGTAAGTGACAATGTGCACCCATGTGTAATGAGAATAATCATCAACAATAACAAAGCCATATTGAGTCGCATCATTTAAGATTGCAGAATAATGATTAGGACCAAAGAGATCCATGTGAAGCAATTCAAATGGTCGAGTGGTAGTCATGATAGTCTTCGCTGGATGTTTGGCCTTTGTCATCTTTCCAGCTTCACAGGCTCCGCATAAGTGATCCTTGAGGAATTTGACATTCTCAATGCCAATGACATGCTTCTTCTTCGCAAGCGTGTGCAAATTCCTCATGCCAGCATGACCGAGTCGTCGATGCCATAGCCAGCCTTCTGAAGCTTTTGCAAGTAGGCATATGGCCAGTTGTGGTCCTGTAGAGAAATCAACAATATACAAGTCTCCTCTCCTAAAGCCTTTGAAGACTTTGGAATTGTCAGCTTCCATGATCACAACACAATGATATTTGCCAAAGACAATAACCATATCGAGATCACAAAGCATTGAGACAGACATGAGGTTGTATCCTAAGGACTCGACAAGCATGACTTTGTCCATGTGTCGATCCTTTGAGATTGCAACCTTACCTAGACCCAATACCTGACTTTTGCCTTTGTCAGCAAAGATGATATGCTTCAGATGCGAAGGTGATAAAGGAGCATCCATCAATAGATTCTTGTCACCAGTCATGTGATTCATACATCCACTATCGAGGACCCACTCATTGGCTTTGGGTTGATCATCCTGCAGATGAATTAGTGCAACTTACGAACTCATATACTTCATCAATGAAGAATATGACATCAATATCATCTGATCAATTTCATCAGGTAATAGCATAGATAAACAGTATGAGGACGTGAGAACTGAAAGTTCATTTCTTCATGATTAGCCTGCGTCCTTTCAGGCAATGTTCAGGTCTCCAGCAAATTCTTCAGACGTTTAAAACACGTCTAGAGACCTGACCCTGCATAAGAGATTAGTTCATTTTCTTCACCACCCACATTTGAAGGTGGCAAAGAATTCATCACTCTGCGAGCTCCATATGAGAAAGGTAGCAAAGAAGCCAGTCCACTTCGTTTCACATAAGAGGAGTTAGGATAAGCATATGAATGAGGAGAGAAATTCTTCGAGGACTTATGAACATAATGGTTACAAGAATAATGCTGATATTCATAGCCCTTAGCACTTCCCTGCGAAATAGAGGGGTTAGCACGATGATGATCATATGAGGACTTTGATTCTTTTGAGGAATTTGATCCATGTGAGGAATTTTGTCCGTATGAGGACTTGGATCCATATGAAGAATTTGGTCCATATGAAGAATTTGATCTGGGGTTCCTATTCTTCACAGGTGATGTCATGAGGACATTCACCTGAAGACTTTCAAGACACCTTTTGGGAACCCAGATTTTCTTCATAGGAGAACCGTTCCTGCAGTTAGTGCCAACATATCTAGCAAATACTTCACCATTCTGATTTTTGAAAAGTTTATAGTTGGAGTCAAATGACTCATCAGAAGAATGAGGAGATTCACATGTAAAGCCAGATAAATTGGATGGATCAACTGGAGGTCCCTTTGCAGCAACCCATGAGGTTTTGGGGTACTGCTCAGGCTTCCAATATGTTCCATCAGCATTGAGTTTCCTCTCAAAGGCAATTCCTCTTTCCTAGGGTTTCTGTTGAGGATCTTCTTTTTAAGCACATCACAAAGAATTTGATGCCCTTTGAGGCTTTTGTACATGCATGTCATGTACAATTCCTTCATCCCTGCATCATCAGTGATACTAACAATGTCCTCAGATGAGGAATTAGTGATAGCAGAGACAGATGAAGAATTTGTAGCATTAGAAGCATTTGAACATTCAGGTGAAGAATTAGCAGTTTCATGTTCAATGCACTTCAAACATGGAGGAACAAATTCTTCCTGAGTAGCGATGATTTGTTGAGAAAGTAATGAATCACGCTCCTTCTGAAGATCTTCATAACTCACTCTTAGTTTCTCAAGATCTTGCTTTCTTTGAAGAAATTCATAAGAAAGCTTCTCGTGATCAGATAAGAGAGTGTTATGATGACCTTGAAGGTTGTCAAACTTAGACTGAAGTCTCTAAAGATTTTGAGTCAAGTCTTTAGTGCGATCCATTTCTTCACCCAACATATCATCACTTTTGTCTAGCATGTTTCTAACCTTTTCAATAGCCTTTTGTTGTTTCACAGCAATCTTAGCAAGTTTAGAGTAGCCGGGCTTGAGGTTTTCATCAGATTCATCCTCTAGATTCAGAGGAGGGGTATTTAGTTACCTTGGCACCCTTTGCCATGAAGCAATAGGTGGGAGCGTAGTCATCATTGCCTTCATCAGCATTGTTGGTGATGCCATTTTCTTCAGAGTTGAAGATAGACTTGCTGACGAATGCAGTAGCAAGAGCTAGGCTTGCCACACCAGACTCGGATGCCTCCTCTTCCTCATGTTCCTCAGATTCAGCCTCAGAGTCCATTTCCTTGCCAATGAATGCCCGAGCCTTTTTGGAGCTGCTCTTCTTGTGAGATGAAGATTTTGAGGATTTTGATGATGAAGACTTTGAAGATTTCTTCTTCTTCTTGGCATCATCAGAACTGTCATCCTTGTACTTCTTCTTCTTTAATTCCTTATCCCACTGAGGACAATCTTGAATGTAGTGACCAGGCTTCTTGCATTTGTGGCATAGCCTCTTCTTGTAGTCACTGGATGAGGAATCATTGCTCCTTGAGGATTTTCCAAAGCAACCACGTCTTGAGAACTTATGAAATTTCTTCACGAGCAGTGCTAGTTCCTGGCTCAGTTCATCAGGATCACCAAGGCTGCTGCCAGAGTCTTCATCTTCTAACTCAGAGACCGCCTTGGCCTTCAAAGCACGTGGTTTGCCATAGCTCCAACCATAGAGATCTCTCTTCTCAGCAAGCTAGAACTCATGAGTGTTTAGCCTCTCGAGGATATCAGCGGGATCAAGTGACTTGTAATCAGCACACTCTTGAATCATCAGTGCCAGAGTGTCAAATGGAGAATCGAGCGATCTCAGCAATTTCTTCACCACCTCATGGTCGGAGATGTCAGTGGCGCCAAGCGCTTGAAGCTCATTTGAGATGTCAGTGAGGCCATCGAAGGTTTGCTGAACATTTTCATTGTCGAGTCTTTTGAAGCGGTTGAAGAGATTGCAAAGAACGTCAACATGAGAATCACGTTGAGTTGAGACTAATTCATTCACTTTGGATAGCCTATCCCAGATAAGCTTAGCAGATTCCAAAGCACTCACTCTACCATATTGCCCTTTGCTCAGATGGCCACATATGATGTTCTTCGCTTGAGAATTGATACGTCTCCAACGTATCTATAATTTTTTATTGTTCCATCCTATTATATTACCTGTTTTGGATGTTTATGGGCTTTATTCTACACATTTATATCATTTTTGGGACTAACCTGCTAACTGGAGGCCCAGCCCGTATTGCTGTTTTTTTGCCTATTTCAGTATTTCGAAGAAAAGGAATATCAAACGGAGTCCAAACGGAATGGAACCTTCAGGAGCGTGATTTTTGGAACGAACGTGATCCGGAGGACTTGGAGTGCAAGTCAATAAGCAATCGAGGCGGCCAGGAGATAAGAGGGCATGCCCACCCCTCCTGGGCGCGCCCCTGTCTCCTGGGCCCCACGAGCGGCCACCGACGTACTTATTCCTCCTATATAAGCCTACATACCCCAAAAACATCCAGGGAGCCACCGAAGAAATATTTCCGCCACCGTAACCTTCTATATCCACGAGATCCCATCTTACAGCCGTCGCCGGTGTTTTGCCTGAGGAGGAATCCACCACGGAGGGCTTCTACATCAACACCATAGCCCTTCCGATGAGTTGTGAGTAGTTTACCACAGACCTTCGGGTCCATACTTATTAACTAGATGGCTTCTTCTCTCTTTTTGGATCTCAATACAATGTTCTCCCCCTCTCTTGTGGAGATCTATTCAATGTAAACTCTTTTTGCGGTGTGTTTGTCGAGATCCGATGAATTGTGGGTTTATGATCAAGTTTATGTATGAGAAATATCTGAATCTTCTCTGAATTCTTATGTATGATTGAGTTATCTTTGCAAGTCTCTTCGAATTATCGGTTTGGTTTGGCCTACTAGATTGATCTTTCTTGCCATGGGAGAAGTGCTTAGCTTTGGGTTCAATCTTGCGGTGTCCTTACCTAGTGACATAAAGGGTTGCAAGGCACGTATTGTATTGTTGCCATCGAGGATAAAAAGATGGGGTTTATATCATATTGCTTGAGTTTATCCCACTACATCATGTCATCTTTCTTAATGCGTTACTCTGTTCTTATGAACTTAATACTCTAGATGCATGCTGGATAGCGGTCGATGTGTGGAGTAATAGTAGTAGATGCAGGCAGGAGTCGGTCTACTTGTTACGGACGTGATGCCTATATACATGATCATGCCTAGATAATCTCATAATTATTCGCTTTTCTATCAATTGCTCGACAGTAATTTGTTCACCCACCGTAATACTTATGCTATCTTGAGAGAAGCCACTAGTGAAACCTATGGCCCCCGGGTCTATCTTTTATCATGTAAGCTTTCAATCTACTTTTATTTACATCTTTACTTTTTTGCATCTATATTATAAAATACCAAAAATATATTTATCTTATCATATTATCTCTATCAGATCTCACTTTCGCAAGTGGCCATGAAGGGATTGACAACCCCTTTATCGCGTTGGTTGCGAGTTCTTTGTTTGTTTGTGTAGGTTCGTGGGACTTGTGAGGAGCCTCCTACTGGATTGATACCTTAGTTCTCAAAAGCTGAGGGAAATACTTATGCTACTGTGCTGCACCATCCTTTCCTCTTCAAGGAAAACCTACGCAAGCTCAAGACGTAGCAAGAAGGATTTCTGGCGCCGTTGCCGGGGAGGTCTTCGCTCAAGTCAATACATACCAAGTACCCATCACAAACTCATCTCCCTCGCATTTACATTATTTGCCATTTGCCTCTCATTTTCCTCTCCCCCACTTCACCCTTGCCGTTTTATTCGCCCTCTATTTCCCAATCTTCTCCTTCTTCTCCTCCCTCTTTCGCTTGCCTCTTTTTGTGTGCTCTGTGTTAGTTATTTATTCCATTGCCATGGCTGAGTCAAGAAGAGCTAAAGGTGTGCTTCCAAGTTCTAGTGCCTTGGTAGCCCCTCCGTCCTCTCTAAACTCCTTAATAATAATGTTTTAGAAAGACCTATCGGGGTTACCAATGAGAATTTAAATAATTTTTATGAACAGGACTCCGGAATTTTTTGTTACTTACTTGATGAGTCTTTAAAAGATGCTTGGGATAGGTTATTAAGAATTCGGGCTAGCTATGTGCCACAATATCAAATTGAGGTTTACTTAAAAAGTTTCTATGTTGGCTTACCCGCTTCTTTCAAACAAGTTCTAGATTCTATTTTTGAAGGGGGTTTTCTTGAAGGGGATGCTATAGAAGCCTATGAAAGAATGAAAACTATATTTGGGCACCCCATGAATGATAAGGTTGAATCTACCACCCTCTTATGCTTTTATCAAAATGAAATTATCAAAGAAATGAAGGCTAACTTAGATGCAAATTTCCGTAATGTGCTTAATCTTACTTCCTCCATTAATGGCAATGTGCTCTTCCAAAATAAAAGAATGAATGCCATAGAAAGGAAATTCACTCTTTTCTCCAAGTGCCAAAGATGGCACTACTTAGATCTATCTTCGCTTTTATGCCTAGCTAGGGGCGTTAAACGATAGCGCTAGTTGGGAGGCAACCCAATTTTCTTTGTGGTTTTCGTTTTTGTTACTGTTTAGTAATAAAATTTGCATCTAATTTTTGTTTAGATGTGTTTTTATGTTTTAATTAGTGTTTGTGCCAAGTAGAACCTATAGGATAACCTATGATATGAGTTGATTTGATTCTGCTGAAAAACAGAAACTTTGCGCTCACGAGAAAAAATTTAATAAATCACAGAGACGTTATTTTGCATTGATTCTTTTTGCTTATGTTCAATAGACAAATTGTTTAGGACTTCTATTTTGGTAGGATTTTTGGAGTTCCATAAGTAACCGAAAGTTACAGATTGCTACAGACTGTTCTGTTTTTGACAGATTCTGCCTTTCGTGTGTTGTTTGCTTATTTTGATGCATCTATGGCTAGTATGTAAGGGTATGAACCATAGAGAACTTGGAATACAATAGGTTTAACACCAATATAAATAAATAATGAGTTCATTACAATATCTTATGTGGTGGTTTTTCTTTCTTTCACTAACGGAGCTTATGAGATTTCCTGTTGAGTTTTGTGTTGTGAAGTTTTCAAGTTTTGGGTAAAGATTTGATGGACTATGGAATAAGGAGTGGCAAAAGCCTAAGCTTGGGGATGCCCATGGCACCCCAATATATTCAAGAGTAGCCAAAAGCCTAAGCTTGGGGATGCCCCCGGAAGGCATCCCCTCTTTCGTCTTTGTTCATTGGTAACTTTACTTGGAGCTATATTTTTATTCGCCACATGATATGTGTTTGTATTATATTAGTCTTTGCTTTTTAGTTTACCACAATCATCCTTGCTGTACACACCTTTTGGGAGAAGCCCACTTGATTAAAATTTATTAGAATATGCTATGTGCTTCACTTACATCTTTTGAGCTAGATAGTTTTTGCTTTAGTGCTTCACTTATATCTTTTAGAGCACGGCGGTGTATTAATTTTGAAGAAATTGCTAGTCTCTCATGCTTCACTTATATTATTTTGAGAGTCTCTTAGAACAGCATGGTATTTGCTATGGTTATGAATTTGGTCCTAGAATGATGAGCATCCAAGTTGGGTATAATAAAAAAAACATAGAAAGTGAATTGGACGCTATGATCAATTTGATGCTTGATAATTGTTTTGAGATATAAAGGTAGTAATGTTAGAGTCATGCTAGTGGATAACTATGAAATTGAGAAATACTTGTGTTGAAGTTGGCAAGTCCCGTAGCATGCACGCATGGTAAAAGTTGTGTGACAAATTTGTTGCATGAGGTGCTCTTTTGATTGTCTTCCTTATGAGTGGCAGTCGGGGACGAGCGATGGTCTTTTCCTACCAATCTGTCCCTCTAGGGGCATGCGTAGTAGTACTTTGCTTCGAGGGCTAAGTAGGCTTTTGCAATAAGTATATGAGTTCTTTATGACTAATGTGAGTCCATGGATATACGCACACTCATCCCTCCATTTTGCTAGCCTCTATTTTACCGCACAACTTTTGCTGGTAGCATGCACCCATTATTTACCTTCCTCAAAACAGCCACCATACCTACCTATTATGGCATTTCCATAGCCATTCCGAGATATATTTCCATGCAACTTTCCACCGTTCCATTTATTATGACACGCTCCATCATTGTCATATTGCTCTTTGCATGATCATGTAGTTGACATCGTATTTGTGGCAAGGCAACTTTCATAATTTTCATACATGTCACTCTTGATTCATTGCATATCCCGGTACACCGCCGGAGGCATTCATATAGAGTCATATCTTGTTCTAGCTTTGAGTTGTAATTCTTGAGTTGTAAATCAATAAAAGTGTGATGATCTTCATTATTAGAGCATTGTCCCAGTGAGGAAAGGATGATGAAGACTATGATTCCCCCACAAGTCAGGATGAGACTTCGGACTTTACAAAAATAAAAGAGGCCAAAGATGCCCACCAAAAAGAAAAAAAAAGAAAAAGAAAAAAAAGAAAAAGAAAGAAAAGAAAGAAAAGAAAAGAAAGAAAAGAAAAAAAGAAAAAAAAAGAAGAAAAAGAAAAAACTAAATGAGAGAAAAAGAGAGAAGGGACAATTGCTACTATCTCTTTTCCACTCTTGTGCTTCAAAATAGCACCATGATCTTCATGATAGAGAGTCTCCTATGTTATCACTTTCATATACTAGTGGGAATTTTTCATTATAGAACTTGGCTTGTATATTCCAATGATGGGCTTCCTCAAAATGCCATAGGTCTTCGTGAGCAAGAAAGTTGGATGCACACCCACTTAGTTTCTTTTGTTGAGCTTTCATACATTTATAGCTCTAGTGCATCTGTTGCATGGCAATCCCTACTCACTCACATTGATATCTATAAATGGGCATCTCCATAGCCCGTTGATATGCCTAGTTGATGTGAGACTATCTTCTCCCTTTTGTCCTTACAACCACCACCATATACCACCATAGTGCTATGTCCATGGCTTGCGCTCATGTATTGCATAAGAGTTGAAAAAAGCTGAAGCGCGTTAAAAAGTATGAACCAATTGCTCGGCTCGTCATCGGGTTTGTACATGATGGGAGTATTTTGTGTAATGAAAATGAAGCATGGCCTAACTATATGATTTTGTAGGGATAAGCTTTCTTTGGCTATGCTATTTTGATAGGACATGATTATTTGTTAGTATGCTTCGAAGTATTATTATTTTTATGTTTTATAAGCTTTTGTCTTGAATCATTTGGATCTGAACATTCATGCCACAATAAAGAAAATTACATTGAGAATTATGCTAGGTAGCATTCCACATCAAAAATTCTGTTTTTATCATTTACCTACTCGAGGACGAGCAGGAATTAAGCTTGGGGATGCTTGATACGTCTCCAATGTATCTATAATTTATGATTGTTCCATGCTATTATATTACCTGTTCTGGATGTTTATGGGCTTTATTCTACACATTTATATCATTTTTGGGACTAACCTACTAACCGGAGGCCCAACCCGTATTGCTATTTTTTTTGCCTATTTCAGTATTTGAAGAAAAGGAATATCAAACGGAGTCCAAACGGAATGAAACCTTCAGGAGCGTGATTTTTGGAACAAACGTGATCCGGAGGACTTGGAGTGCAAGTCAATAAGCAATCGAGGCGGCCAGGAGATAAGAGGGCATGCCCACCCCTCCTGGGCGCGCCCCTGTCTCCTGGGCCCCACGAGCGGCCACCAACGTACTTATTCCTCCTATATAAGCCTACATACCCCAAAAACATCCAGGGAGCCACCGAAGAAATATTTCCGCCACCGTAACCTTCTGTATCCACGAGATCCCATCTTACAGCCGTCGCCGGTGTTTTGCCTGAGGGGGAATCCACCACGGAGGGCTTCTACATCAACACCATAGCCCTTCCGATGAGTTGTGAGTAGTTTACCACAGACCTTCGGGTCCATACTTATTAACTAGATGGCTTCTTCTCTCTTTTTGGATCTCAATACAATGTTCTCCCCCTCTCTTGTGGAGATCTATTCAATGTAAACTCTTTTTGCGGTGTGTTTGTCGAGATCCGATGAATTGTGGGTTTATGATCAAGTTTATGTATGAGAAATATCTGAATCTTCTCTGAATTCTTATGTATGATTGAGTTATCTTTGCAAGTCTCTTCGAATTATCGGTTTGGTTTGGCCTACTAGATTGATCTTTCTTGCCATGGGAGAAGTGCTTAGCTTTGGGTTCAATCTTGCGGTGTCCTTACCTAGTGACAGAAAGGGCTGCAAGGCACGTATTGTATTGTTGCCATCGAGGATAAAAAGATGGGGTTTATATCATATTGCCTGAGTTTATCCCTCTACATCATGTCATCTTTCTTGATGTGTTACTCTGTTCTTATGAACTTAATACTCTAGATGCATGCTGGATAGCGGTTGATGTTTGGAGTAATAGTAGTAGATGCAGGCAGAACGGACGTGATGCCTATATACATGATCATGCCTAGATAATCTCATAATTATTCGCTTTTCTATCAATTGCTCGACAGTAATGTGTTCACCCACCGTAATAGGTATGCTATCTTGTGAGAAGCCACTAGTGAAACCTATGGCCCCCGGGTCTATCTTTTATCATATAAGATTTCAATCTACTTTTATTTGCATCTATATTATAAAATACCAAAAATATATTTATATTATCATATTATCTCTATCAGATCTCACTTTCGCAAGTGGCCGTGAAGGGATTGACAACCCCTTTATCGCGTTGGTTGCGAGTTCTTTGTTTGTTTGTGTAGGTTCGTGGGACTTGTGAGGAGCCTCCTACTGGATTGATACCTTGGTTCTCAAAAACTAAGGGAAAAACTTACGCTATTGTGCTGCATCACCCTTTCCTCTTAAAGGAAAACCAACGCAAGCTCAAGACGTAGCAAGAATCGAGTTGCTTGAATCTCTTCACATCAGTAGCATTCAGCGAAGGTGTGACTGAGGGAACACCATTTTCCACAACATACCAGAGATTGTTATCAGTTGCCTCAAGATGCATTCGCATCTTATTCTTCCAGTAGGGGTAGTCCGTTCCATCGAAGGTAGGACACCCAACAGAGACCTTGATCATACCTGCGGTCGACATAACTAAAACTCCAGGCGGTTAAACCAAAATCACATAGAACAAGGGAGTACCTTGCTATGATACCAATTGAAAGTGCGTTATATCGACTAGAGGGGGGTGAATAGGCGATTTTTATGAATACTTTACTGAGGAATTTGCTGGTGAGGAAATTCCTAAATGAAGAACTACTTGCAGCGGAATAAGTACTCAAAAGTAAACATGGTAGAACGCAAGCATAGTCATCATGATGAAATGAAGACAAGCACAGAGTATAGAAAGCGTAAGCACAGGATAACACGTGATGAAGACAAACAGACTGAAGAAATTGAACTGAGGAAATTGAGAAAGTCTTCAGTCAAAGTCTTTAAACAGATATGAACAAGCACTCACAACAGAATTAAGGAAATGAAAGAGTTGAGGAAATAGAACCAATAAGCTTGGTGAAGACAAAGATTTGGTAGACCAGTTCCAACTGCTGTCTTAGTTGTACATCTGGTTGGAGCGGCTGAGTATTTAAACTCGAGGACACACAGTCCCGGACACACAGTCCTCATAGTATTCTCCTTGAGCTAAAGTCACACAGACCTCGCCCAATCACTCATGGTAAGTCTTAAGGTGACTTCCGAACTTTCACAAACTCGGTCACTCGACAATCCACAATTCCTCTTGGATGCTCTAGATCTCGACGATGAACCGTCTGGAAGAAGCACAGTCTTCAAAGGTAACAAGCGTCGGACCCATGCAGGATCAATCTCTTCAATGATGCTCAATCACTTTGGGTTTGAAGGTGTTTGGGTTTGGGTTTTCCTCACTTGATGATTTTCGCTCAAAGTCCTCGGAGGATGGGATGCTCTCAAATGACAAGTGTCAGTTTCTATCGAAGCAGCCAACCAGCTAGTGGTTGTAGGGGGCGGATATTTATAGCCGGGGAGCAGCCCGACATGATAAGACATAAATTCCCTTCAATGATATGACCGTTAGGTGGGTAGATATTTTGGGACAGCTGGCTCATAGCACAACAACGGTCGGAATTTTGACTCTCAAATTCCTCAGGGCTATCATGTTCCTCACTGTATAGGCAATCCGCACTGGCGAATTCCTAACTCCTCAGTCAGAACAAATTCCTCAGCAACCAGAAGAACTTCATCTCTGTTACTGAGGAAATTGACTGAACTGTATGAGATTTCAAATGGCTTCACTCGAAGGGATTGGTAGGTGTAGGATATTGAGTTGAGCATCACATGGAAAATTTTCCTTAGTATTTCCTCGACCCACTTTAACAGTACGGTGTTTCCTATGACTCAAGAAAGAGAAAATGAAACTACGAAAACAAAAGTCTTCACGCTTCATGTTCCTTGAATGATTGCCAAGTCTTCAAGGTCACACCAATTTCTTCACTTTCAAAGTCTTCAGAAAGTCTTCAGAAATCCAAAGTCTTCAGTTGAAGAACTTCATTTTTGGGGGTCGACTTTCTCTGTAAATATCAAACTCCTCATAGAGTTATAGACCTGTGTACACTCACAAACGCATCAGTCCCTTAACCTATAAGTCTTCAATACACCAAAATCACTAAGGTACACTAGATGCACTTACATTGGCATTCCGTCGAACAAGACGCGGGAGGACGACATGGTGCCCGTAAATGGTGGTCGTGCTTGCTTTCTTTGCATCTAGATGGATGGTCAGCCGCCGCTGCTAGACCCAGGTGTGACGTTGAGGTCGATGACGGCCGAGGGGTGCGGGGTGGACGGCGCGATCACACCAACGTTCGGCAACCCCAAAAAACGGGTCTGGTCCACGATGTCGGCGACTGGCAGTGCAGAGGTCAGGCGACCGACGAGCATGTGCTCGTCGGGCCGACGGCCGCTGCAGAGAAACCCGTTGGACGACAACTGCCAAGCATGAGGAGGGTGTGCACTTTGTTGATAATGGCCTCCTTCTCCTCGACCTCGGCCTTGCGCGGTGCAGCCTCCATCGCATCGCGCTCGGTGGCGAACTTGGCCGCAGCGACATTGTCCTTGATGACCGCCCTCCGGTTCCTCCTCTTCGTCGATTCCGCGTCCAACTTGGCGATCTCCTACAGCGTGCACTCCGCCCGCGGCTTCCTTGGCACCTTTGACTTCTTCTTCTTGACCATTCCGGGCGGGTTGATGGCCAGGCCGCCAAAATTCGACTGGGCGTCGGCCATGGACGGGGGAGAAAGGGGGCGGCGGGATGTGGGAGGGTTTGGCGGGAAATGGCGCCAAATGGGGCGCGGGGGGGGGGGGGGGGGGGGTTGCTTTGTGCCACCGACAGGCGGGCCAAGGGAGGACAAGCATGCGCGTCCTGCCCATATGCACGCTGCCCGTTTCACCCCAAAATTGACGCAAACTTGGGTCGGGGATGGGTCGAAAGCGGACAGAAAACAGACAAAAGTCCATTTGCTCCCGTGTGCTGGGCCGTCTGGTTCGTCCTTTTACCCCAAACGGACGCACGTGGATAGGATGGGGTCGCGCGGTGGAGTTGGCCTAAGAGCATCTCAAGTCTCGGGTTGCCCCAGCGGAATTTTTGCACTGGGGGTGAGAATTTTTCCAGCCGTTCTCACACTCAGGCGGGTGTTGTACGAGCAGACGAGCGACAAGGAGGGTGCGTGTCGAGCGCGGGCGGCGAGGAGGCGTGGTGAGGGCGCGCAGTGGCCAGGGGGTCACCGTTCTGATCTGGATCAAACGTGGCGATGGAATCCCTTCCCGTCGCGGTGGTCACCATGTCGTCCCTAGCGCAAGGGCCACCTGAACCAGCTCCTGCACGTGTCGCTGCTGCTCGCGGGGCGGGGGATCTCCGTGCACTTTGCCGCGCTAGAGCCGCACCTCCAGGAGGCCCGCGCATGTGTGCAGGGCGAGGGCTCAGCGGCCTGTTGATCTCCTAGGTCCGACAGGGAGCCACGGTTGGCACCGTCGTCGGGGAGGGTGGAAGCAGTGGCGAAGTGAGCCCACACGACATGGCACTGTTGCGGTGGCTGGGGTGGCCAGGCGGTCGTGGCAGCGTACAACTGAGGCGGCACTGCTCGCGCACCATGGCGCATGTGCTGCTCGCGCACTGCGGCGCCCTCGGATGGAGGAGGCGGGGTGGCGAGTGATGTCTACTACACAACCTTCTTCTTGTAGATGTTGTCGGGCCTCCAAGTGCAGAGGTTTGTAGGACAGTAGCAAATTTCCCTCAAGTGGATGACCTAAGGTTTATCAATCGGTGGCAGGCGTAGGATGAAGATGGTCTCTCTCAAACAACCCTGCAACCAAATAACAGAGAATCTCTTGTGTCCGCAACACACCCAATATAATGGTAAATTGTATAGGTGCACTAGTCCAGCGAAGAGACGGTAATACAAGTGCAATATGGATGGTTGATAAAGGTTTTTGTAATCAGAAATTATAAAAACAGCAAGGTAGCAAGCAATAAAAGTGAGCGTAAACGGTATTGCAATGGTAGGAAACAAGGACTAGGGTTCATACTTTCACTAGTGCAAGTTTTCTCAACAAGGATAACATAATTAGATCATATAACAATCCCTCAACATGCAACAAAGAGTCACTCCAAAGTCACTAATAGCGGAGAACAAACGAAGAGATTATGGTAGGGCACGGAACCAACTCAAAGTTATTCTTTCTGATCAATCCATTGGGCTAGCCCTAGAGTTCATAGTAAAATAACACCTTAAGACACAAATCAACCAAAACCCTAATGTCACCTAGATACTTCAATGTCACCTCAAGTATGCGTGGGTATGATTATACGATATGCATCACACAATCTCAGATTGATCTATTCAACCAACACAAAGAACTTCAAGGAGTGCCCCAAAGTTTCTACCAGAGAGTCAAGACGAAAGCATGTGCCAACCCCTATGCATAAGTTCACAAGGTCACTGAACCTGCAAGTTGATCACCAAAACATACATCTAGTAGATCACGTGATATCCCATTGTACCACAGATAAGCACATGCAAGACATACATCAAGTGTTCTCAAATCCTTAAAGACTCAATCCGATAAGATAACTTCAAAGGGAAAATTCAATCCATTACAAGAAGGTAGAGGGGGAGAAACATCATAAGATCCAATTATAATAGCAAAGCTCGCGGTACATCAAGATCGTGCCAAATCAAGAACACGAGAGAGAGAGAGAGAGAGAGAGAGAGATCAAACACATATCTACTGCTACATACCCTCAGCCCCGAGGGTGAACTACTCCCTCCTCGTCATGGAGAGCGCCGGGATGATGAAGATGGCCACCGGTGATGGATCCCCACTCCGGTAGGGTGCCGAAACAGGGTCCCGATTGGTTTTTGGTGGCTACAGAGGCTTGCGGCGGCGGAACTCCCGATCTAAGTTTCTTTCTGGAAGTTTGGGTATTTATAGGAGGGTTCGGCGTCGAGAACAAGTTAGGGGGACACACGAGGAGTCCACGAGGCACAAGGGCGCGCCCCAGGGGGGTGCGCGTGTGTCGGGGGTTGGGTACGACATATGCCAAAGGATGGCTTATCATGGTGGGAGCGAGTAGAACGTCGCCGGTGCCCGGAAGCGGGATGAGGCGAAGACATGCACGCCGGCGGAACTTACCCAGCTTCAGGGCTCTCCGAGGAGATAACACCCCTACTGCTGCTTTGCGGGGTCTCCGCATGGTCACTATGGCAAAGTGGTTACAATGGTGCTCTTGGAGCTGTTTCTGGAGGTAGGAGAGGGCAAGGCTAGCTCTCTCCTTCCTATGCTCTAAGGTCTATCTCTATCTGGGTCCGAACCCTTTGCATGGGCTTCCCAGGGGGGTTTATATAGGCCTACCCCCCAGGGGTACAATGGTAATCCGGCTGGGCATGGGTCTCAGCCGTCTGTCTCTCAGGCCGTCGTCCTCTCTGCCGACTACTGGCGCCCGCCGACTGGCGGGCCCCATGGACAGGCCTGATACTGTAGCGGTACTCCTGATGACGCTGGTTTGGTCATGCGGTCATGGCAACAGCGCCGCCGTCTGGCGTGCATTCACTGTCGCCATTCCCCATCTTGTCTGGTTAATGGTGTGCGGGGCCCGTGGGAGGGGTCGGCCGACTCCAGGGGGCCGACTCCCACGGGTCCATCTCCAGGGCGCTCGTGCCGTCTTCTGTCTACCCACTGACAGGCGGCCCCGCCGTCCTTGGGTCGTATAGGCAGGCGTCGTGGGCACAGTGCGCCACCCACCGTGGCTGAGGTCAGGGCAGGCATGGCAACAGTGCCGCGCCTCGCCGGAGATCTTCAGCGATATGGCTTACTGTAGCCATGCCGGCCCCTTGTAAGCAAGGGGAGGGACGGCCATGCCGTGGCCGTACCCCGCCTCGCCCTTCGAGACGAGGGTGGAGTTGCGGGCCGACTCTTCATAGCCGGCCTCTCTGGAAGTCGCCGGCCATGAGTCGGCTTATCTTGGAGTCGCCATCTGGGACTCGGCTTATCTTGGAGTCGCCGTCTGGGCCTCGGCTTATCTTGGAGTCGCCGTCTGGGACTCGGCATATCTTGGAGTCGTCCCTGGAACTCGGCATAACTTGGAGTAATCCCTGGGACTCGGCATAACTTGGAGTCGTCCCTGGGACTCGGCATAACTTGGAGTCGTCCCTGGGACTCGGCATAAGCGGCGCTACTGATCTCAATGTCTTGAAAAGGTTCTGGGGCTCGGGTTAGCCTACCCGTGGCCCATTACTCCGACAGTAGTCCCCGAAGCTGGTGAGGCTCCGTGGATACTGCGTCGTGGGGCCTCAACAGTTTCATTCCTCTAGGACTTCGCTTGCCGTCTTCCTTCAGGCCGACTGTCCGAAAGTCGGATTCGCAGAGGGCCGTCTTGCTTCGTAGAGAGTTCGAAAGTCGTGGCAGGAGACCAGGCGGCGTGCCTGATACGCTTCCTCGCAGCCGCCCGCCGCGGTCCTATCGCGCGGTGCCACGCGGCAAGGATAGTGTGCCTACCCACGCGCGTGACGGGACGGGCCGTCAGGCGGGGCCCGCCACTATCGCGCCTCGGCACGCGAACGGATCCGTTGTGGCCGTGCGGACGGTTGGGTTTCCCACGTCGTTACTGCGTGCAGTAACTTCGTGGGGGTAAATCGTGGGGGGGGGCGTGGGGTCCTGCATGCAGTTAATCCCACACCCGCCCCATCGGCTTCTCAGCCCTCAAGGCTATAAGTAGGCGGGGGGGAGTGGAGCGGCAAGCACGCGCGCCCATCTTCCCTGCTCCCCCGCCTCCTCTTGCCTCCTTTCCTTCCTCTTGCCGCCGTCGAGCAGAAACACCCCGCACTAACTGCGATGAGCTCTTCCTCCGCCGCCGCGGCTCCTGCCGTGCGCTCCGGCGTGTGGGACGGCTCGGAGGTGGATGATGACCACATCGAGTTCCTCCATAGGACGTGCCGCCTCCCCGGCGCAGACCTCGTGCGTGCCCGTGCTGCGCTGGAGGGGGAGATATTGCCGGCGCCGGAGGAGGGCGAGCGGGTCATCTTCCGCTCGCACCTCATGCGCGGCCTGGGGCTGCCGGTCAGCGGCTTCTTCCGTTCCTTCCTGGAGTTCCACGGGCTCCAGCCGCACCACCTCACCCAAACACGGTGGTGCTGCTGTCTGCCTTCGCCACTCTGTGTGAAGGCTTCCTCGGCGTCCTCCCCACCATCCAGCTGTGGGGAGAATTCTTCTCATCCAAGCTCGGCACGCACGTCACCGGCGTGCCGGCTCAATGCGGCGCCTTCATTGCGATGCGGCGGTCGACGGCCGACAATCCATTTCCTGCCATTGCGTTAATCGAATCGGTGAAGATGTGGCAACGGTCGTACTTCTACGTGAAGAGCGTTGCCCCCGACGGGGACTGGGTCAATCTGCCGCCTTATGAAGCCGGTGCACCGGCTGGAAGGCTCCCCAGCTGGTCTCACCGAGCCAAGACGCTGACTCCCGCCGGAGCTGCCGCCGTGGCGTGGCTCCGAGTTTTGATGCAGTCGGAGGGCCTCGTTGGGGCCGACATGCTGGACGCCTTCGTGACGCGCCGAGTCCTCCCTCTTCAAGGCCGGCCTCATCTGATCAGTCAGATGAGCGAGCACCGAGACCCGAGTCGGATGTGCACCAGGGAAATACCCCGCGCAGAGGTGGCAAACATGGTGAACCACATTGCGAACTGCGAGCTCGGGGAGGACTGGCAGTTCGGCAAGGAGCCGTACTCGCGCGCCAACCCCCCTCCAGTGGTAAGTCGCATCTATTTATTGCTTTGTCTTCTTCATAGCCGACTTCGACTTCTGATTTTCATGGGTTTCTCTGAATTAGAACCCCCTCATGCAGCCCGCAGCCGGCGTCATGAGACCGCCCCGCGAGTTCGTCCTCGACCGAGCGGAGAGCGACGTTGACGACCCCGACTTGGGGGCGGCAGCGATGGAAGCCGACGCCGAAGGCGGGGGAGGAGGAGCGGGAGGCGGCCTCAGGCCCTCGGCCACCTTCGCCGACTGGCCTGATGACGACGCCGAAGGGGAAGTCATCCCGCGCCACCAGCCAAGGGTTGGCCCATCGGGCGCGGGTTCCTCTGCCGGCCTGGCCGGCCAAGGTGGCTTGAAGAGGCGCCAGACTGGGCCGAGTTCATTCGACGGCAAGCCGGAAAAGCTCGAGGGGGTGGCCGCCGCGACCAGACGGGAGGAGGCGGCCGCGAGGGCCAACCACTTCCGCAAGGAAGTGAAGAGGCCGCTGCTAGTCTCTGCGTAATTGTTTCCTCCTTCGTCTTTATTTTCCTTTGGTGAATATCGTCCGAGTTTCCTTTTTCATTCCCTTTTTGCTTCAGGGCTCCCCTTACCCTCGATAGGGTCGCCGTCCCCTCCGTCATGGCGTCGGCGGAGACGTCAGCCAACACTCAGAGGGTTGACCCTACCGCCGACCTCCGGGAGGCGAGGAGCGAAACGCGCGGGAGAAGCGCTATGAGGAGGAGGCCGACCTCTTGGAGAAAGCGGAGGCCGAGAAGGCGGCGGCCTCCGCCCAGAAAAAACTGGAAGAGGCCGAAGCCGCTGCCGCAGCAAGGCAGCAAGCCGAGGAGGCCGCGCGCCGCTAGTCGGCGTTGTTCGTCACCCCACTGTCCTCGGCGCCGCCGCCCCCGGAGTTCACGGGGCAGACTGGAGAAGCCGGCGCCGAGAACCCCGTTGTGGAGAAGGAAAGTGGCGAGGCCTCCATGTCGGACACGCTCGTGCTGCCACCGCCGCCTCCGCCGCTGTCTGGGAGAGCGCACGGCAAACAGCCGGCGGGCCCGCCGATGCCGCCGACTGTGACCGAGTCCGAGGCGAGGCTGATTCTCCAAGTCGCCTCGCCGGTGCGCTGCCATCTTGAGAGGGCGACCTCGGCGCCGCGACCCCGGGAGACCGGGGCCGCCAGCTCGGCAATTCCAGACGCCGAGGCGACAAGCGCCGCGCCCGTTGGGTGGTTGCGCAGAGGCGACACAGGGCCGCTGAACCAAGCGCTTCTGGACGTCCAGGCGAAGCTGCGAGCTGAAGGCGACGCCCTTCAAAACTGCATCAGGGCGCATCTGGCAGCGCGAACAGTCGTCCGAGTATGTTTCCCTCTTCTTTTTGATTCTTGTTTTTCTCTGTGGGGGTGCGCCAGCGCACCCACTGGGTGTAGTCCCCGAGTTTCGGGCCGGCTGCTGAGCAGGCGGTTCGGAACTCCCTCTGGCGAGTTCCAAATATTAACTTTGTTTGAAATGCTTATTGCAGGAGTATCACAACCTCCGCGCCACCGCCTTCAACCGCAATATTGAGGAGTTAGGCAAGCGGACTACCGACTTGTCGGAGAGCTGGGGTAAGTCCTTCTTCTTTCTCGCGGGGGCGCGCTGGCGCACCCGCGGGCTGTAGTCCCCGAGATTCAGGCCGACTGCTGAGCAGTCGGGCCGGATCTTCTCAGCGACTTTCTTTGTTGATGGCTTATCGTCTTTCGTCTTTTTTCTTCTTCAGAGGCCAACGCCGCTCTTCAGCAGCAGCTGGGCGAGACCAACACTGCCCTGCGCGCCAAGGAGGAGGAGTGCGGCAAGCTTGCCACAGAGCGCGATCTGCTGGCTGCGCAGCTGGCCGAGCAGAAGGAGCTGCTCAAGAAGGCGCAGGACGAGGCTGAGAAGAAGGAGGCCGCTCTCCTAGCCGAGTTGAGAGCGAGCGCTCCTTCTGGACTGACAGGGAGGCGATGCTGACCTCCAGCTTTCATGAAATCGAGGACATCATCGACGGTGAGTTTCTTTTCTTCCTTTCTTTCTTCGAGCTTCCGACTATCGGTCGGGCTGATTTCTGATTTTTTCGACTCACTTCTTTTTTGTCTTGGCAGACTTCTTCCCTGGCCACTCGCAGGCAGTCACTCAGGCCATCGAGGCTGATCGCAAGATGCGGAGGGCAAGCGGTGTGGAGATCGCCGCCAACGCCCCCCGAACCGTCGATGAGCAGCTTCTGAGCATTGAGGCCCGTCTTCGTCCGACCCACCGGTTGATGCACCGGCTTCAGCGTGCCGGCGCCCAGGCGGTTGCCGCTCTGTGGCCAGACATGCCGGCCCTGCGCATCGTCAGTCGGACCGCCGACTGGCTGGAGGTCGCAGCTGGTCGTCTTGAAGCTTGGAGGGGTTCCTCGGCCCGGGCCGGGGCACGCCGGGCCTTGGAATTCGTCAAGGCGTGGTATCCAGGGCTGGACCTGGACCGGCTGGCCGCGTTCTGGTCAGAGGCCCAGGCAGAGTTGGTGGCAGTGGAGGGTGCCCTTGTCGAGCGTGCGGCGGCGATTGCCGACTACACGGACACCAGTGTCTTCGTCCCCGAGCGGGCTGCAGGCGGCGAGGAGGTGCCGCCAGAGTGGTTTGGGATGAACCCGGACTTCGGCGAGGACTCGGCGGAGGTGATTGACTCCAGCACCGAGGAGGAAGGCAAGGCGGAGGACGAAGGCGAGACAGAGGTGCCAGAAGACGAAGCGGGCGGCCAGCCTCAGCTCGACCGTGCCTCCAGCAACGAGCCACGTCTAGAGAAGGCGACTGCCGCCGGAGGTGATCAAACCAAGACCGCCCAGCCGGCCGCCCCGGCGCCTGACACCACCGTCTCCTCCGATCCTCCGATCCCAGATGCCGCCTCCTAGGCTGCCGTTTTCGCCTCTGCTTTACCTATCTTAGTAATCTTTTGGAAAACTTTATTAAATTCGAACAGTTCCACCCGCGTGGTGTATCTTGAACTTCTACTCGAAGATTCGGCCAAGGGCCTATGTAAATATTTATCTGAGTTCTATCTTTCGTTGCTTATTGCTCTTTAGGCTTTTCCCGTTGCCGCCTTCCTTTAGTCGCTGCCTTACCAGTCGGATAACCGCTCTGCGCACTGTCGCTGGATCAAATGCTTGGCTACTTTGGGAAGGCAAGTACTCGGCCATTTTAGAGTCTTCTTTAACAAGTTGGATAGAAGGCGGCGAGCCGACTACCAAAGAGTCGGCTGTCTTTAATAGAGGCTAGTATAAAGCGGCAAGCCGACTACTCATGAGTCGGCTTTTTGCCTCAGAGATGCTGGAGACCGTCTTACGCTATGTTCGTGCTTTGGGTCCTTAGCCATTTTTCGTGTGGGCGCCCGCTCTTCCTCACTCCTGCCCACCAAACAGCCTCTCTGCGAGCTGCGGCTTTGCCAGGAGACAGATTAGGCACCGCACACTACTTGTTTGACTGCAGGAAGCTCCTCATAGCGGGAGGCGGCGAGTCCCCGGGCCGACTAGTCGGGCCCGGTGCCAAGCGGCTTTTAACAAAGAGTAATATAGTCGAAGGCATAATTCTTATCATACAGATAACAAAAAAGGGCAGTCCCCGAGCTCGTCTCGGGGGGCCCAAAGTCTTGGTACTTTAATACAAAAGGGTAGCGTGATACATACTGCATCAACTGTAAAATCTTCGGAGAAGATTTGCATTCCACGGGCGTTCTGTCTCTTTGCCGGAGTCGTCCCTTTTGCACGCTCGGGGCTTCTGAGCATTGATCAGGTAGTAGGAGTCGTTTCCCAGCACCTTGCTGATGATGAAGGGGCCTTCCCAAGGCGCCGACAGCTTGTGCTGGCCGGCTGTTCGCTGGATCAGTCGGAGCACAAGGTCGCCCTCTTGGAAAGATCTTGGCCTGACCTTCCTGTTGAAGTATCGACGCAGACTCTGCTGGTAGATGTTGGACCAGCTGAGTGCCAACAGCCGGCCCTCTTCCAGCAGATCGACACCGTCTTGACGTGCTTCTTCTGCTTCTTCCTCGGTGTACATAGTGACTCGCGGGGAGTCGAACTCTATGTCCGTCGGGATGACGGCTTCGGCACTATAGACGAGGAAGAAGGGTGTGAAGCCGGTTGACTTGTTTGGAGTCGTGCGCAAACTCCAGAGGACGGCCGGCAGTTCCTCAAGCCAGCAGCCGGCCGATTGCTCCAGCGGCACGACCAGTCGAGGCTTGATGCCGGATAAGATGAGGCTGTTTGCCCGCTCCACCTGGCCGTTTGACTGTGGATGGGCAACGGACACTAAGTCCATTCGGATGCCCTGCGTCGCGCAGAAACGGGCCATGGCGCCTTTGGCAAAATTTGTGCCATTGTCGGTGATGATGCTGTGTGGGATGCCGTACCGAGTCGTGATGTCGGCGATGAAAGTTACTGCAGTCAGACCATTCAACTTCTTGATGGCTTTCACTTCTATCCACTTGGTGAACTTGTCCACTGCGACAAGTAGATGAGTCAAGCCACCTCGTGCCGTCTTGAATGGTCCCACCATGTCAAGGCCCCAGACTGCAAAGGGCCAGGCGATGGGGATAGTCTTGAGTGCGGAAGCTAGCTGAAGTGGCTTGGAACGGAACATCTGGCACCCTTTGCACTTTTGGACTAACTCTTTGGCCTCTTCCAGGGCAGTTGGCCAGAAGAAACCGTGCCGGAAGGCTTTGGCGACGAGTGCCCTTGAGGCCGCATGGTGGCCGCACTCGCCTTCGTGGACGTCTCTGAGAATTGCTTGGCCTTGTTCTGCCTCGACGCAGCGTTGGTAGACGCAAGTGACACTACGCCTGACCAGCTCTCTATTGACTATGGTATAAGCTGCTGCTCGGCGTTGCACTTGTCGAGCCAAGATTTCATCAGTTGGCAGCTCTTTGTTTACTAGGAACTTGAGGATGGGCTGGGCCCATGAGGGTGCTGCTATTTCTTCAACTGCCACTAGTGCGACTTGGACAAGGGTGGCTGGGCTGGGAGGCGGAGGGTTGGAGTCCGCAGCCGCTTGCTGACTTGGCGAAGTCCCCGGGCCGACTGGAGAAGTCCCCGGGCCGAGTTCTGGAGTCTTTGGTCTTGTCACCGCAGTCCTCGGGCCGGGTTCTGAAGTCCCCGGCCGGCTTTGACTGTGGCTTTCTTGGAGTCGGATTCGACTTCTTCGGGTGGAGCCAGCACAAAGATTGAGTCTGATTCTGGTGACGGCTTGATAGACGGCTTGAGGAGGCGCCGAAGGGCGATGCCAGATGGTATTGCTTGGCGGGTGGAGCCGATTCGTGCCAAGGCGTCTGCTTGGTCGTTGTCGTTCCTTGGCACGTGGAGGAACTCGCACCCCTCGAAGTATCCGCTGAGTTGCTGCACAAGGAATCGGTAGCTTGTCATGTTTGCGTCCTTGGCATCCCAATCGCCAGATGATTGCTGGACCACCAAGTCAGAGTCACCATAACACAGGATCCGGCGAATGCCGAGTTCTTTGGCAAGCCGGAGCCCGTGGATGAGCGCCTTGTACTCGGCCACGTTGTTGGAGGCGGCGAAATGGATCTGCAGCGCATATCTGAGCTTGTCACCCTTGGGGGAGGTGAGGACGACGCCGGCTCCCAGGCCGGTGCGCATGTTGGAGCCATCGAAGTGCATCCGCCAATGGGTGGAGTCGGGCACTGGTGGCAGGTACTGGGTCTCGGCCCAATCGACGAGGAAGTCGGCCAGTGCTTGCGACTTGATGGCGGTGCGGGGCTCGTAGTAGATGGTGTAGGGAGCCAGGTCGATGGCCCATTTGGCCACTCGGCCAGAAGCATCTCGGCTTCCGATGATCTCGGCTAGTGGGGCTGTGCAGACCACAGTGATTGGATGCTCCTGGAAGTAAGGCTTCAATTTCTTGGCGGCAAAATGCACGCCGTAGCACATCTTCTGGTAGTGGGGGTAGTTCTGCTTGGAGGCCGACAGTACCTCGCTCAGGTAATATACCGGTCTCTGGACACGTAGCGCCTTGCCTTCCTCCTTGTGCTCGACTACGATGACTGTGCTGACTACCCGGCTGGTGGCGGCAATGTACAGGAGCATGGGCTCTTTGGGAGTCGGAGCCGCCAGCACAGGGGGAGTAGTCAACATCTTCTTCAGTTGGAGAAAGGCCTCGTCCGCCTTGGGAGTCCATTCAAAAAAGGTTGTCTTCTTCATGAGCTGATACAAGGGGAGAGCCTTCTCGCCCAGCCGACTGATGAATCGGCTGATGGACGCCAAACAGCCTGTGAACTTCTGCACATCTAATAGTCGTCTGGGTGCTTCCATCCTCTCGATGCCCTTGATCTTCACAGGGTTGCACTCTATGCCGCATTCGGAGACCAGTAAACCAAGGAGCTGGCCGGCTGGTACTCCGAAGACACATTTCTCGGGGTTGAGCTTGATCTGGAATCGGCGCAGGTTCTCAAAGGTTTCCTTGAGGTCTTCCAACAGAGTTCCACGTTTTTCTGTCTTCACCACCACATCATCCACATAGACGTGGGCATTTCTGCCGAGTTGCTTGAGGAGGCACTTCTGCATGCAACGCTGAAAGGTGGCGCCGACATTCCTCAAGCCGAACATCATGGTCAGGTAGCAGAAGGCACCAAACGGCGTGATGAAGGCGGTCTTCAGTCTGTCAGCCGGGTTCAGCTTGATCTGGTGATATCTTGAATATGCATCTAAGAAACTCAACAACTCGCATCCGGCTGTGGAGTCTATCACCTGATCAATTCTCGGCAGAGCGAATGGGTCCTTGGGACAGGCTTTATTGAGACTTGTGTAGTCGATACACATCCGCCACTACTTGTTCTTCTTCAGCACCAGTACTGGGTTTGCTAGCCATTCTGGGAAAAACACTTCCATGATGAAGCCGGCTGCCAGGAGCCGGGCTATTTCTTCTCCAACAACTCTTCACTTTTCTTCTAACAGGCGGCGCAAGGGCTGCCTGACGGGCTTCACATTAGATCGGACATGCAATTTGTGCTCGGCGAATTTCGTCGGTACACCAGGCATGTCTTTGGGGGACCACGCGAAGATGTCTCGATTCTCACGGGGGAAATCGACGAGCTCGCCTTCCTATTTGCTGTCAAGGTTTGTGCCCATGACAGCGTACCTCTCTGGGTGCTCCGGGTCCAAAGGTATCTTCTTCGTTTCTCTGGCCGGCTTGAATGATCCTTCTGCTTCCGACTCCTTGGGGTCGGGCGACAACTCGGGCTGCTTGCCGGCCATCGCCACGACCCAATCAAGAAGCCGTTTCTCAGCTGCGATCACCAAGGACTCGGCCAGCCGACTGTTTTCGGCCGCGCAAGCGGACGACTTTCTGTAGTCGCCGACCACGGTCAGAATTCCCTTGGAACTCGGCATCTTCATCTTGAGGTAGGCGTAGTGGGGGACTGCCATGAACTTGGCCAAAGCTGGTCGGCCAAGCAATGCATGGTACGGGCTTTCAAGGTCCACCACTTCAAACCAAATTGGCTCTCGACGGAAATGATCTTTGTCCCTAAAGAGGACATCTATTAGGATCTTGCCGATTGGGGAGCAGGAAAGGCCAGGAACAATGCCGTGGAACACAGTCCGGCTGCTCTGAAGCTATCTTCGCTTGATTCCTAACTTCTCCATTGTATCCTTTACAGGATGTTGATACTGCTGCCTCCGTCTATCAGCACTCGCGAGAAGCGAGCGGCCCACCTATCTGTGGCGAGTGTGGTGCCTAAGACCAAGGCGTAGGAGCCTGGACTTGGCATCACCTCTGGGTGATCGGCTCTGCTCCAACTGATGGGCCTTTCAGACCAGTGCATGAATTCTGGAGTGCTTGATGCAACTGCATTCACTTCTTGCTGCTGTTGGCGCCTGCTGCGTTGATCGTCCGCCACACTGGTGAACACCACATAGGCTCCGTGCTCATCTGGGAACTCGTCTTGTACTGCGTCGACTGGCCTGACAGCCGGCTGCTGGGGCGGCTGCGGTGGAGGCAGCCCAGCAGGCGGGGGAGGGAGTAGGCCGTCTCCCTTGGCGATTCTGGTCAGCCAGTGGCATTTCCGGGTGGTGTGGTTTGACGGCTTCGCGCCGCTGTGGAACTTGCAGGGGCCATCCAGGGTCTGCTCGTAGGAGAAAGCCGGCAACCAGTTGGACTTGCCGCCCTTCTGCCGCTTCGTCGGAGGCGGTCCCTCCGGCTGTTGGTCTTCGACTGTCGCCACTTGCTGGCTGTTGGAAGCCGGCTATGGGGCCTTGCGCTTGTGGTCGTTTTGCTGTTGCCGCCGGCTGGTGTCCCCAGCCGGAGTTCTTGGAGCCTGAGGGGCGACTTTGCCAGTCGCGCTGACTTGAATCTCCGACTTCATGGAGGAGTCGGCCGTGGTGTACTTGTCTGTTGTGATCAACAGTTCATCGAGGGTCTCTGGCTCGTCGCAGAGAAGCTTGTGCTTGAGGAGGGTGCCTTCTCTGCACCCGGCAGTAAAGTACTCGATAGCTTGCACCTCGTGCATGCCCTCGCAGGAGTTCCGGAGCTCACCCCAGCGCGTGAGGTAGTCACGAGTGGATTCGTTGGGGCCTTGCACGCACAAGGAGAGTTGGCAAGGCTTGGGAGATCGCTTGTATGTGCTTGTGAAGTTGCGGACGAAGGCCCGGTGAAGTCGACCCAGCTGTTGGTGCTGCGAGGCTTCAGACTGTTCAACCATGTCCGGGCCGAGCCCTGGAGCATGAGCGGGACATATCTTACGGTAACACGCTTGTTGCCGTTCGCTATATTGACCGATGTGGAGTAATCGATCAGCCAGTCCTCCGGCTTCACGGTGCCGGTGTATTTGGGCGTGTCTCGGGGGAGCGTGAACCCTTTGGGGAAGGGCTCATCTCGGATGGGGGGTCCAAAACAGGGAGGACCCAACTCGTCTTCTTCTTCCAGCGCCAAGGATCGGTGGAGTCGGTCGATCCGGTGGCGGGCATCGTTCTCTCCGACTCCCTCTCGGCGGCCAAGACGGTCGCCGAGAGTCGGATGTTCCACGGGCGGCGGGGAGACTCGCCTTTCTCTGCGAGGAGGGGGAGGCAGATAGTCGTCCCATCATTCCACCGCTTTGGGGCGGCCATCTTGGTCGCGCTCGATGGTGATGCGAGTCCGACTGTGGCTAACAGTCGGCTCCTTGTCCTTCTTCCTACGGGCCCCGCCAGTCGGCGTCCGGGATGTCGCACCTTGGTCTCGGCGGGGTGGCGGGTCGTTGTTTTGTCGCTGCGGCGCCTCTGTGCAGCAGCCGGCTTCGTTTTGCGCGGCAGCCGCGTCGAGGAGCTGCTAAACTCGCTCCGTCATCATGCGGCACTCTTCGCCCTCGAAGTTGTCGAGCTTGTCTGCCGCCGCCTGGGCATCGCGATGTTCTCCGCGGGCGTGGCATACACAGGGCGATCAGCCCCGAACAGATTGGCGATTGCCACGCCGCGTTATCGGACCGCGCCTAGATGGCTAGGCCCAGTCGGAGCCGGCGAGCCGCCCACAGAGCGATCCATCTTGCGCTGGTAGGCTTCTGACAAGCGCCTCATGCTTGCCAACTTCTTTGCTCCCTCGATAAGCTGAAGGCGGCGTGCCTCCAGCGTCTCGGCGTCAGCGTCTCCGGGAATCGGCGCGGTGAGGTCTCGCAAAGCCGTGTCGAGCGGGTCATGCGCTTCCTCATCGGAACGCTCGCCGTGATCGAGGATGAAAACCTCCATGACGGTGCTTCCGTCGCTCCCCGCGCAAGGGAGCGGCTCGTCGTAGACCACCACGTTGGTGGGAAATGCGTCGAGCGACGCGGTGTCGGAGTCGACCAGCATCGGGTCGGTGGATCCTATGGACTCCAGGTCCACGGCAGGCTCGCCGGCAATGTGGAGTTGGTCGAGGAGACCCGCGAGGAGGCTCTCGGGGCCGCTCATGCCTGCGTCGGACGCAGGCTCGTCGGAGAGGCGAACCTCACCGATAAGCTCGGCGAGGCAGCTGGCCGCGCAGACGATCTCAGCGCCGTGCAGCGCGTCGGCGCAAACTCCATCTGGTGTGCCGGGCTGGCTGCGCTCGCCAGGGAGGAAAAGGGTTCCCGTCCAGAGCAGGTCTCCGGACGACGGTGCACCTCGCCCCACGGTGGGCACCAAATGTCGGGGGTTGGGTACGACATATGCCAAAGGATGGCTTATCATGGTGGGAGTGAGTAGAACTTCGCCGGTGCCCGGAAGCGGGATGAGGCGAAGACATGCACGCCGGCGGAACTTACCCAGCTTCAGGGCTCTCCGAGGAGATAACACCCCTACTGCTGCTCTACGGGGTCTCCGCATGGTCACTATGGCAAAGTGGTTACAATGGTGCTCCTGGAGCTGTTTCTGGAGGTAGGAGAGGGGAAGGCTAGCTCTCTCCTTCCTATGCTCTAAGGTCTATCTCTATCTGGGTCCGAACCCTTTGCATGGGCTTCCCGGGGGGTTTATATAGGCCTACCCCCCAGGGGTACAATGGTAATCCGGCTAGGCGTGGGTCCCAGCCGTCTGTCTCTCAGGCCGTCGTCCTCTCTGCCGACTACTGGGGCCCGCCGACTGGCGGGCCCCGCGGACAGGCCTGATACTGTAGCGGTACTCCTGATGACGCCGTCCTGGTCATGCGGTCATGGCAACAGCGCCGCCGTCTGGCGTGCGTTCACTGTCGCCATTCCCCATCTTGTCTGGTTAATGGCGTGCGGGGCCCGTGGGAGGGGTCGGCCGACTCCAGGGGGCCGACTCCCACGGGTCCGTCTTCAGGGCGCTCATGCCGTCTTCTGTCTACCCACTGACAGGCGGCCCCGCTGTCCTTGGGTTGTACAGGCAAGTGTCGTGGGCACAGTGCGCCGCCCACCGTGGCTGAGGTCAGGGCAGGCATGGCAACAGTGCCGCGCCTCGCCGGAGATCTTCAGCGATACGGCTTACTGTAGCCATGTCGGCCCCTTGTAAGCAGGGGGAGGGATGGCCATGCCGTGGCCGTACCCCGCCTCGCCCTACGAGACGAGGGTGGAGTTGCGGGCCGACTCTCCATAGCCGGCCTCTCTGGAAGTCGCCGGCCATGAGTCGGCTTATCTTGGAGTCGCCGTCTGGGACTCGGCTTATGTTGGAGTCGCCGTCTGGGCCTCGGCTTATCTTGGAGTCGCCGTCTGGGACTCGGCATATCTTGGAGTCGTCCCTGGAACTCGGCATAACTTGGAGTCGTCCCTGGGACTCGGCATAACTTGGAGTCGTCCCTGGGACTCGGCATAAGCGGCGCTACTGATCTCAATGTCTTGAAAAGGTTCTGGGGCTCGAGTTAGCCTACCCGTGGCCCATTACTCCGACAGCGTGCCCCTCGCCCTCATGGGCCCCGCGGGATTCCTCTCCGATAACTTTTTGTTCCAGTATTTTTTATATTTTCCAGAAAAAATCTCCGTTGATTTTCAGCGCATTCCGAGAACTTTTATTTCTGCACAAAAACAACACCACGGTAGTTCTACTGAAAACAGCATCGGTCTGGGTTAGTTCTAACCAAATCATACCAAAAGCATGTAAAAATATTATAAACATGGCATTAATACATCAAAAATTATAGATACGTTGGAGACGTATCAACGAGCGCGGCCGAAGCAAGGAGGAGGCGAGGCGGCGAGCTCGGCCGGATCGAGGAGGAGACGGGGCGGCGAGGAGGTGGGGCGGCGAGCGCGGCCTAAGCGAGGAGGAGACGGGATGGCGAGGAGGTGGGGCCGCAAGCACGGCCAGAGCGAGGAGCAGGAGACGCCGCGAGGAGGCATGGTGGCGAGGAGGCATGGTGGCGAGGAGGCGGGCGGCGAGTGCGGCCGGAGTGAGTAGCAGGAGACGCGACGAGAGGGAGGGAGGAAAAGTAGCAGGAGATTCCTTTTTTTTGCATGTGGGTGGGCCTAGCAGAAAAAGGAGGAGAGAGAGGGGAGAGAGGCTGACCTGTGGGTTTTGGGCATGCAAAAAGTAGCGTCGGCGGCCCCAAGTGCCCCCCGGTGGGTTAGGTGTGGCCTGAGGTCACCGGGGCTATTTTTGCCCAAATCCGGCGAAAAACAAGGACTTGGGGGCATGAGTGGGGCGTTTTTTTCCCGCCGACGCCCAAAAAGTGGCTTGGGGGGGCTCCTTGAGGCATGAGTGGAGATGCTCTAAACGGTTTCGTCTGGACATCCATTTGAGATGGCAATGAGGCGTCTGATACGATCAGATTTATGGATAAGCCAGACGCACATTCACATCTGATCCGTGTGCATGAAAATTCGAAAACAACATAAATATGTAGCTAAATCACAATGGTTGTAGTTCACGCCAGTTCCTCCGGTTCACAACAGTTCATGCTGGCCGGCAACAAAGTCACCGGCCTATAGAATGGTCACTCTCCAGTTTTACGCTGGCAACAAAGCTAGCGGCCGACACACTAGGCAGCCTTCAAAATGGACATGGTTTTTACGCCGGCAACAAAGCCAGTGGCCGGCACATGGGTCAACCTTCAAAATGAACAAGTTTTTGGCACTGGCAACAAAGCCAGCAGCCGGCACACCAACCAGCCTTTAAAATAAACATACATAGTCCACCGTTGAGGTCTCACCTAGTTTAGACCATCGCGGGCGAACATCTCCTTCTGCTGGTTCGTGAACCAAGCCTTCCTCTCGGGTGACATGTTGTTCTTATCGACGCTCATGATCGCGAGTGCCACCTCCTTTACTTTGGTGTCGGCATTGGTGTCCTTGATCTGGAGCTTCTTGAGTTGAGCATCCTCCTCGATGTCAAGCTTCCTCCTCTTCGTGGCCTCCTCCATGCCAAACTTCTTTGTTTGGTGATCTAGGTATATCTTCATTTGCTCCTCCTTCCCTTTTCTCCTTCTCTCCTCCCTCACTTTCTTTTGACTCATCATGTTCTTCAAAGTTCCTTGCAAGGCAATGGAAGACACATCACGCTTCTCGTCGGCCTTCGAGCTTGTCTTGCCCCTCGGCCTCTTGAGCAAGTCTCCCTGCCTTCCCTCCTTTCTTCTTACGAGCGGCATATTGGTCTTTGAACTTGGGGCAATCTTTGATGAGCGCCCAACAATGCGTGAGAGTAAATGGCTTATTCTTGTGTCGGGCCTTGAAGGCTTCCAAAGATTGAAATGCCTACACAATCAAAGATGCAGCCGCAATTGTAACATGGAAGGACACAAGATGCATGAAACA
The DNA here is from genome assembly GCF_018294505.1 of Triticum aestivum. NCBI lineage: Eukaryota > Viridiplantae > Streptophyta > Magnoliopsida > Poales > Poaceae > Triticum > Triticum aestivum. Next base: position 677,450,961 of record NC_057798.1, on the reverse strand, counting down.
TGGTAGGCCAACATGAAAGGATACAAGATGAAAAAAATGAGAGGTTCATACCAAGTTACCAAGGCCTAGGCCACTCACAGGTCGGGCTTCGACGCTCTGAAGCGTGGCACAATACTTGTTACACTCTTGTTGAATGAACCCCAACTTCTTTTGGATTGAGTTGATGTCGCGGGTTCTCGCAAATTGGTAGGCAACAAACTTCCTTCGCTCATGAAAGGTTTTGTGAACTCTCATCCAAAAGAAAAATCCTTTTTGCTCGTCACCTTTCATCGGATCTTGGCCTATATCCATCCAACTCTCACAAATCAAAGTGCCCTCCTATTGGGTGCATGATCTCGTGTGAATGTTTTGCCTCCTCTTTTGTGCCTCAGCCCTTTGGGTGAGCTCATCGATGAACAACAATGGCTCCTCTACAATGTCGATCTCTTCTTCCTCATCTTCACAATACAAGTCATCATCTTCATGCCATGAGTTTCCATGGTCGTGCTCATCTTCATCATATTGGTCGGCGAATTGAGTGTCACCATATTGGTCGCGGCCATCCTGGCTTTGGGTCACGTCGAGATTGAAAGTTTGGCCTTGGCCGTCGACGTGGAAGGCCTCGCCACAACCCTCGAAGATGACGTTCTCCATGAACACCAGTTAGTCAGGGTCGTCGGCCCTCGGCATCAACAGTGGCATTTCATCAAACAAGTTGCGGGCACCGGCCATGTTGGCCGAAGGAATCGACCGAGGTTGCTTCCTTTGCGTCCCCTCGGACGGTTGTCCAGTGATATGTCCATTTTGCATCATGCTTTTATATCAATATTTATTGCATTATGGGTTGTTATTACATGTTATATCATAATACTTATGCCTTTTCTTTCTTATTTTATAAGGTTTACATGAAGAGGGAGAATGCCGGCAGCTGGAATTCTGGACTGGAAAAGGAGCAAATATTAGAGACCTATTCTGCACAACTCCAAAAGTCCTGAAACTTCACAGTGATCACTTTTGGAATATATTAAAAATATTGGGCGAAGAAAGCACCAGAGGGGGCCCACCAGTCAGCCACGAGGGTGGAGGGCGCGCTCTACCCCCTGGGCATGCCTACTGCCTTGTGGGCCCCCTCGCAGGCCCCCTACTCCCATCTTCTGCTATATGGTGTCTTTTACCCTAGAAAAAAAATCAGAGATAAGTTGTCGGGATGAAGCGTCGCTGTCTCGAGGCGAAACCTAGGCAGGACCAATCTAGGGCTCCGGCGGAGCTATTCAGCCGGGGAAACATCCCTCCGGGAGGGGGAAATCATCGCCATCGTCATCACCATCGATCCTCTCATCGAGAGGGGGTCAATCTCCATCAACATCTTCACCAGCACCATCTCCTCTCAAACCCTAGTTCATCTCTTGTATCCAATCTTTGTCTCAAAACCTCAGATTGGTACCTGTGGGTTTGCTAGTAGTGTTGATTACTCCTTGTAGTTGATGCTAGTTGGTTTATTCGGTGGAAGATCATATGTTCAGATCCTTAATGCTTATTAATACTCCTCTGATTATGAACATGAATATGTTTTGTGAGTAGTTATGTTTGTTTCTGAGGACATGGGAGAAGTCTTGTTATAAGTAATCATGTGAATTTGGTATCTGTTTGATATTTTGATGGGATGTATGATGTCTCTCCTCTAGTGGTGTTATGCGAACCTCAACTACGTGACGCTTCACCATGATTTGGGCCTAGGGTAAGGCATTGGGAAGTAATGGGTAGATGATGGTTTGCTAGAGTGACAGAAGCTTAAACCCTAGTTTATGTGTTGCTTCGTAAGGGGCTGATTTGGATCCATATGTTTCATGTTAGGGTTAGGTTTACCTTAATTCTTCTTTCGTAGTTGCGGATGCTTGCAAGAGGGGTTAATCATAAGTGTGAGGCTTGTCCAAGTAAGGACAACACCCAAGCACCAGTCCAAACACATATCAAATTATCAAAGTAACGAACGCGAATCATCTGAGCATGATGAAAACTAGCTTGACAGTATATCCCATGTGTCCTCGGGAGCACTTTGCTTTATATAAGAGTCTGTCCAGGCTTGTCCTTTTCTACAAAAAGGATTGGGCCACCTTGCATGCAACTTGTTTACATTTGTTACTTGTTACCCGTTATGAATTACCTTATCACAAAACTATCTGTTATCGATAATTTCAGTTCTTGCAGAGAATACCTTACTGAAAACCGCTTGTCATTTCCTTATGCTCCTCGTTGGGTTCGACACTCTTACTTATCGAAAGGACTACGATAGACCCCCTATACTTGTGGGTCATCATCCAACGCCATTGTACCCCGACGTCAAGTTGAGGTCGATGACGCCCGCGGGCGTGGCTGGAGCGACCACACTGCAGTCCGGCAACGTAGAGAACTGTGTATGCCCATGGCTATGCAGGGGCGGCCCATGATACCCTAGCTTCTCGGGTGTGATGGACGAGCTCGGGGATCGGTGATGCGGAGGACGAACTGTCGACGAGCCTGTGCTAGCCGCAGCCATGGCAATGACCGAGGGAATGGCCGGCGGGGGTCGGCACAACCCTAACATGAGGAGGGCGTGCACCTTGGCGACGATTGACTCCATGTCATTGACGTTAGCTTGGTGCTGCCCGGCACGCCGAGCGGCCGCCTCGGTGGCATAGTCGGCCGCGGCCTTCTTCTCGCCACCTTTGTCCGTCGGTTCCTCCTCTTGGCCGATTCGGCATCGAGCTTGGCGAGATCCACCAGTGTGAGCTCCGACCGCGGCTTCTTCGTAGCCTTCTTCTTTGGCGTGGGGCACGCGGCCACGGCCGGGACGCCGCAATTCGTCAGGCCGTCACCAATGGAGGAGGGAGGGGAGGGGCGCGGGAGGGTTTTGGCGAAATGGAGGGAAAGTGAGCGCGGTGTGTGCCCGACGGGCAGGCCAGGGGAGAACAAGGGCGCGTGTCCGAAATTTAGGGCGGGAATGTGTCCAAAGCAAACGAACATTGATCTGTTTGCTCCCGCGCGTTGGACCGTCTGTTTTGTCCATTTACCCCTAAACAAAGGGAGTTTTTACGGTACATCATACTACCTAATTTAATGGGTAGTATTAACTCGATCTGACGGCTAATATGATTCGACAGAAAGGACAACTTGGTAATTTTCTATTGGACATATGCTTAGAATTATCCCTTCACTTGAATCAAATAATACTGGCGCGGGTAGGTCTCCATCCGCCATGCCACGTGCAGCTAGACGTCGGTCACCGGCACCATCCTCCATGCTGTGTGCGGCTAGCCGTCGGCCGCCACCAAGTCCTCCGCGCGCCACGCCCTTGAGTCTCCTACACCAACCTCCATGCTGTGTGCGGCAAGCCGCCGGACGCCATAGGTCCTCCATCGCGCACTGGAGCACCTGCCCCACCATCCCAATCCAGCCCGCCTTCCTTCGCTGACGGCTACCCTCCGTTAGAGCATCTTTACTAGAGCCCCTAGGACGCCGCAAGCCACTTTTTGGCCGCCAGCAGTAAAAAATGCTCCCAGCCACACCCTCAAAGGCTTGTTTTGCGCCGGATTTGCCCAAAAACACGACCGGCGATCTCAGGCGACTCCCAACAACCCAGAGGGCTGCTGGGGACGCTGGCACTAACTTTTGCATATAAATGGTCCACTAGTCAGTGCCCCCAATTGCCTTTATCTTCTCCAGGCCCACCCACGTGTGAGCCACACTCCCTCTCTCCTCTCCAGCCCACACTCCCTCTCTCCCGGGCGACTTCTAGGCTCTCCATGTACTCCGGGCGGGCGAGGCCGGAGCTCGCCATGCGTGGCCGGGACGGGCGAGGCCAGGGCGGGCGCTG